>NW_019213239.1:0-88824 GCF_002532875.2 Varroa jacobsoni | reverse complement strand
CTTTTAGCATTTTCGCTTGGTAGAGGGCCCTAGCCCCTCGCTTAGAAAGCCTTCTGGACGGCTTAGCTGTCAGCTGATGATTGTTTGTGTTGCAATACTTAAGAGAGCTTTGATGATCCGGCAGGTGTCCTCGACCAGGAACTATGTTGTCTGTAAGTACTAATCATGTATAAACTTTCTCTTTAGGGAGCTTTAAGTACTGAACGTCAAATCATTTTTGTGACTTCATCAACCAGATTTCTATTTCAACTTCATACGGCGGGTATCGCCGGTCTAGTATGTGGCCACATTGGCCAATCCTATCCAACTCCCTTCGTCGTTTCGTGCTTTCTTAGAGGATTTGAGCAACGCGCGGTCGGACTCCAGCGAAGAAATATAGCGTGGAGCTCCAATTTATGCGGGGCGCCACCCCGACGGGGGTGGGCTTTATTCCTCCGAGACTCCTACTCAATACTTTTTAATTTCTCTCTTATACACCACTTCGATAATCTGCTTTTTCAAGTAATGGCACTACGGACTGTTTTTAGCGGGTGGCTGGGGCCACCGGGTCACTAGATCGGGATCAACTCGGTTGGGTTTTCCGGAAAAATTATCTTCCGGCTCATCTTGCAAAGCAAAACTTTAAGTGTATCTGTCTCTGTTAGATTGAAAGACCCAGTTTAGAAAAGCCTTATCCTCTCCACCGTCAGATTCATGGTGAGTCTGCTTCCTCTATTCTAGGTCTCTTTGGACAAATGAATGTGGCTTATGAAACCCCGAGTCTCGTTTGTGAGAGCAGCCACAAGGCCAGAGTTCAGGTAACTGTTTCTGGTATATCCCGAAGCAGAGCAGTGAGCCAATATATAGAGGTCTTTCGGCATAGTACGCAGAAGAATCCTCTCTACCATGTGTACATACATCAAAAAAGCCTGTGCCCCGTAATAAACTGCGGAAAGTAGAAAACTAGTGCTATCCCAAACTTTTAATTCCTGGCTTAATATTTAGCGTTACAAGTAGATCATTTATTTTATCTTTCGTCTAGTATCGTTTCTTTTTGATCAACTAACAAGCCTGCCCATGTTGTTTCCTCTTCCTTACCTTAGGTTTCGAGGTGTTGAACATGCTAAGTGCTGCCCATGCGCTGACCATGCTGAGTATTAGTATTCCTCGCACTTTGCAAATTTTCGCTTATGGGCTGTCCTTTTGCATTTTATTTCGGCATTATAATTGTTAGGCCTGTCTTTCGTAGCGTTTGCACAACGAACGTGTACCGATCTCGTCATGGCCTTGTTGAGGATGGTTACCAAGTACAGCGCTGTCATCGATGTTTTGATTTTATCCCCTTCTATTGTAAGGGTCAGCTGTGCGCATGTTTTCTTGCTAGCTAAGGGTACTGCCCCCGACTTAGTCGCTGCTAGCTCCATAACTGATTGACTTTTACGTCCTTTGCGAAGAAAAGACTGTGACTGTCAAATGATCAGAGTAAATCAAAAGCTTTACTTCCAGCGGCACGTTGAAGAACCGCGCCGCAGGTGATATTCCGTTCTCCAAGTAACTCCTATTGTCATGTCAATTGTGCACCTTATTGGTAACTATTCAATCTTTCATTTTCGTTTGCTTGTGAGATTCACACTCTTCGTCGCTTACCATTTGTTTTTCTATCATGGCTTATTCTTGTTGGTTTTGTTATATATTTTGGGAGAAGAAGGTAGAAGGAGGTGCAAATTAGCCATTTATTCTGGTTTCTTTAGCTATCTCAATCATTACATCAGTAGAAAAGTATTTTCATCATCTCACTTATTCCTCTTGAGTATGTTTTGTATTTCAGATACGATTTTTCGTTCCATTATCCTGCTGTAGATTATCCACATCATTGATCTACGAAGCTTGTGGTGGATCGTAAAGGTCTTTATTCTAGACCAACTTTTCTGCATTAAGGATAACCTCCTCTGACCTCACTCGCACAAGGGTTCATTAGTTCCAGCTAGAATGTTATTGAATTGGTTTGCGATATGTGCTTGCCTGGATTGAAACGATTGTCAATACTGGATTCGGTGTTGCGGCGGACCTATTTGACATTGTCCTAAGGATGTTCCGTACTTTTTATACGGTAGTTGGTATCCCAATATCCTTCAACACAAGTCATATTAATTAATTGTCCTTTTTCCGCTGGGACTTATTTGCAACATCAACCATGTGTGATTTTATACGTTCCACGTGGTTGCCGTTGTTTTTTCGTTGTTCAATGTGAGGGTCACAGCTGTTCGCTTGGTATGATTTAGCTTATTTAGCCCCGCAATTTCCCCCTAGAAGTAGGAAAATTTTTTTTAGTAGTGTGCACCTTGTTGTCTTAGGAAAAGATTTTTACGTGTTTTTTTTTGCACTATTTATCTAGCTGAATTTCGGTCACATGAATTAGTGGGCTGCTCTGAGCTGTTCATTCAAGTTTGTTGTTCATTTTGTTGTGACGTGGCTTCTTATAGATGTTTCCTGCCTCGCCTCTTTGAACTGGTAAAAAAAGCGCTGTTCCAGGATGCTATCATGGTTTTCAACGTTGAAAGGTCACTTCCCTTTTATGTAGTTTCCTCCATTCAACATCCATTGGCTACTGCGTGTGTTGGCTTTTTGGGATCTACTGGTTATATTTGCTTCTTTCTCTAGAGTTCTTGTCGGGACTGTGAGGTATAGTAGGATAAGATGAGATCTTTCGTGTATTTTTTTAATGCCGTCTAAAGATAGTAAACAAGCTTTGGCGTTCTCTAAGATAAGTATTTCCTTTGTTTTTTTGCTTTAAAGGAAGCGTTATTGCTTAAGAATGGATAAACAGGGCGACACTGTACGCAATATTACGTGTTGCTTGTTAGATAGAACGTTTGTTAATCACCCTAAAATACTCCTAAAGTATTCCTAAAGAATACTCTATTCTTCTTTGTTCTTCCGCTTTCTCGTTTAGTGGAATTGGCTAAATGGTTTATATCTTGCTGCTTCGAACTCGAGTTTTCACTTAAGCAAATGGAAATACTTCCAAGTATTACCACGCCGATGCAATAAAAAAGCATTGAATAATATTTATACTCTGCAAATCAAACGGACTTAAATGTAGGTAAGCCCGCGTGAAATGCTTACTGAGTATACCCGCTTTCGATGAAGTACTCGATGCCTCCCTGTATTGGCCATTGGGTGTCATAATTTTACACATAGCTCTCCACTGTAAACGGCGGTAATGGATCCTGCTCCAGAATCCGCTTTCGATGAAGTACTCGATGCCTCCCTGTATTGGCCATTGGGTGTCATAATTTTACACATAGCTCTCCACTGTAAACGGCGGTAATGGATCCTGCTCCAAAATGTAGAGTCCTTTCGAATTTTCCATAGCGTCGAAAAGAGGTTGTCCTTCAGTTGTTTTCGTTGAATGACACACTAGTTTTTCTGATCCTCCGCTTGTCCTTCATTGCTTCCTACAAAGGTTCGATGTATGGTAGATATCTACTACAAAGGACATAGAAAATTATTTCTGAAACTAGAAAGTTTAACGGTAACTATCCACATGCAGAGGTCTATGTTCGCAAACACTTCATGAACTGTTGGTAAGCTCCTAGGATCGCGTGTTTATTTAGTCCTATACTTTAGTACTCCTGTGGGATTCACAGATTTACAATTCGGTACTGTATAGTGTATATAAGATTCTAAGGTAAATCGTACACCATGGTTATTGGATTTGTTTTTTTGATTCTTATTTTGTTTTCCCTTGGCTTACATGATTGAGGTTCTAGAGTGCTTAATTCTTTAGGAGTTTGAGCGTAAGTGCTATGTGTTTTGCCTGGACTTAGGTCGGGATGGAAGCCTGACCTGCGTCCAGGCAAGTGAAGTCCGAAACAAGAAAAATTATTGCGTTATTAAACAAGCAGCTACTTGTCCAAAAAAGCCGTTACCCAAACGCGCGGTATCGGTTGCTAAATGCCTCTTCGAATACACCTACTCGAGGTAGTCTTTTTGAAAAATGCCTAATATCTACAATTTGACATTGCATATCAAAGGGACGATCGCGAATGCCGATTAATGTTTAGTAGAAGTAATTTACTTGTTGAGATTAATCGTACCATTTTTAGTCAACGCCGTCAAAGGGTTTCTAGATCGGCAATGGCATACCTAACTGTCACAGAGTAGAATCCCCATGGTACAGGTACGATGAAGTGGAAGAACAGATCGTTACCGCTTATTCTTTCGCTGTCAGAAAAACAACAAAAAACAGTCCAAAATAAACATCTTTTAGTGCGTTTGCCTGCGACCACACACTGTATGTTTTGCCGAATCGCGGTATCAGGTAAATCGAACGCCCGGTGACGCAGTTAGCGGTCACAGCTGAATGTTACTCGAAATGTACCGAAGATATTCTTGTAGTTTCATCATTTTCAGCAGAAATGGGAACTCGATCAGGCTAAACTAAAAAAGACACATGTTTTTCCATGTTCTAAGTGTAAAATATGCATTGAGATATATTTTAGTTACTTTTAATGATATATAGTACAAGTGCTCGTAATAAGCATGGCCGTTGAGGCAGTATTCGTATCCATAACCGTTCCTAAAGCGAGGTCAACGTCGTAGCTCACAACCGTTTCTATGGCTTTTGTTGTTTTGGGACAAATTATATGTTCCCCGAAACAGTGAGTGGCAGACGCTTCGAAAACCTGCCCGTAAATGTTTGTACCGTATTTTGTACCTATCTAGGTGTTACATACAACCTAGTTGGGACTAATTGTGTGGATGCAATTTATCCACAGCAGCTGAAGTTGTCACAGGTCTTGCTTCTTAGATTCTTAAAGCTTCAGCTCATGTTCAAAATGCCTATTTTAACATGTGACAGATCAGTTTGTCAGTATGTCGATAACGCAGGTTTTTGTGCGATCTAATGTACATTTTAAGTTTACAACGCACAATCAGTTATTTTTCTCTGCATGCTAGAATCTAACTATATTATACACTACACCCAACCAACATGGCTAACATTTTGACATAAATTACCTGTGTGTGTGACGGCAATAGCATGGGTTGGCACTTAGCTAACAAGGCATCAACCCTTGTCGGCCTGTCTGATTTTGAGTACTTTTCGAATCTGACGTCAAAGTATAGTCGATCTGAAAATCATTTACAAGCACGTGGATTGAATCGACCTTTAAGTGGTTTATCGTGCGAAGGTCTGACCGTTCGACCATCGGCTGACGTACATTGCGCGAATGTAGGTAGAGTCCGGCGTTGCCTGATTCAAACTATACCAATACTACTATCAGAAACAGACGTCATTATTAAAGAGGCAGCTGTTCGCCGACAGCGCCCATGTGTCGAAATACAAATACGGGCTTAGTAGGGTAGAATCTACACACGTATGTTTGACTAGTTACGATGTGGTGCCCATAATGAATTTCCTAAATCATATATGAACCTTGAATGAAAGCAAACGACATTTAAAACAAATTTAAAAACAGATTTCAAGTGAATTTTTCAATAGTGCGATAACGAGACACCGCTAACCTTTTTGCAAATTTATGCTACACAGTGAATAACTATATCGGCATTTGTCGAGCCTATTTTAAGCGATTTTATTACCTAGATATAAGCCATTCGAACTATACGTAAGCTCTCTCTCATTTAAGACGGCACAACTTAGAAAAGCTGCTGATCGAAACGGATAATTATTTCGAATTAGCAGCTATGCACTGCTAGTTACAGTCCCCACGCCTGATACTGTATCGAATGAGTAATGGTGCCACCATGTGACATTTTTTGACAAAAAAAAAAAATAACGAAAAATATCTTCACTATAGCTATACGTTATCAGTACTTCCTCTAAATGCGTTTATCTAAATGTTCGATTTGGCCAATATCATGGAACGGATTGATTTTTACGTCATAGTATTAAGAAGAGGAGATATGATTTTTGGTCTGCGTTTAACCAAATCACCATGCATTAACCAGTATGTACGTAGGGAAATGTTTGGTTAGAACTTTCCAAGTTCATGAAAATAGCGTAGCGTTCTCCTGCTCTGAAAGATTATTAGGCCTAATGTTCCAGCCTCCTGGCTCATGGGTACGTGTGTGTGGTATCGCATGAAAAAGCCCATATTGTACTGCGTGCACTCGTACAACATTCATGTATGCTATAATAATCGTTCTAAAAGTAGGCCTTTGGCTAATACGTGTAATAATGTTCATTTAACTAGGTAAGAAGTATGTACCTCGAGCGATTCTTGTCGACTTGGAGCCCGGTACAATGGACTCGGTTCGGGCAGGTCCTTTTGGAGAACTCTTCCGTCCCGACAACTTCATCTTTGGTGATTATTGTAATAGTTTCTGTTATACGAGCGATAGGCTCGGCTTGAAGTAAAGATTTTTCACTTGTATACTCATAATTGAATATGACCTAAATTTAAGTTTAATTAATATCGTAGCTTACCGAAACCGGCATTGCTTCTTGAACAAATGTAAAGAGCTAAAAATCATTAATACTTAATGTTCCGCAATTAATTTATTCTAGGTCAGAGTGGTGCCGGAAACAACTGGGCAAAGGGTCACTACACAGAAGGCGCCGAATTAGTTGATGCTGTAATGGATGTGATTAGAAGGGAGTCAGAGAATTGTGACTGTCTACAGGGCTTCCAGCTAACACACTCACTCGGTGGAGGCACTGGATCTGGTATGGGGACGTTACTCATCTCAAAAATACGTGAAGAATACCCAGACCGGATCATGAGTTCTTTTTCCGTTGTCCCATCGCCAAAGGTTCGTCGCATTGACGCCCAGGCATATTATGATTCTTCGATTATACGATACTAATTCCTCAATTAAAAAAAAAAAAGTCTGCTCAGCTACTCCGTGTGAAGGCGCAGATTTCAATTGCAAATCAAATAATATTGACAGCTGGTAACTTTACCGTTATTTCGGACGCATTGTTAACTCTCACGTCGTCAAGTACCATTAGGTGCCAATACGAGAGACAGCTCTATAATCATTGTTTGGGTTAGCACGTTCAAATTTATTTAGCAAATTTAATCTGTTTGTCTTCTGAGGGCCAAATCTTTTAAAAGAGCATACAAATAACTTTTACACGTCACAACGCAGCGAAATAAAATGTCAGGTTATTCACTTTGTCTTTAGCCTTTTCAGTACAGCCTACTCGTTTATATAGATATATACATATGTATGTGGATTCACGATGACTTGCTACGCTATATCGTGCCTGGCTCATCTCTCTTTTTCCCTTCCTCCCTTCGTCCCGCTTCGTCTGATCTTTGGTAGGACTGTGGTACCCCCAACAATTCCGCCTCTCCTCCACTCAAAGCGACTGCTGTATCGAAACACAAAAGTCAGATTGATCAAATAGGAAGCGGGATGCTAGGTCGGTTGAACTCCTCCCAAGGCGATTCTGCTTTTATAGCCCAATTCCCCCTGTGACCCTTGATTCGCGCATTCGGGCGTCAACAACGACTAGGGTCTCGTATTGTAAGACAAGCGGCACATTGTGCTGGTAGGTGCCCTACCTCCATTCCCTGATCAGGCACCTTCCTCCTGTACATTGTGCGTTTGCTTCCACAACCTCCTTTTCGCAGGAAAGGTTTTTTCTTGAACATTATAAATGTCGTGATCGTTCTACACCGTTTTAACCCTGCAGGTCTCTGACACAGTCGTCGAGCCCTATAATGCCACACTTTCGGTTCACCAGCTTGTCGAAAACACCGACGAGACCTTTTGCATCGACAATGAGGCTCTCTACGATATCTGTTTCCGTACGTTGAAGCTGACCTCGCCAACCTACGGTGACCTGAACCATTTGGTATCGGCCACAATGTCTGGCGTTACCACGTGCCTTCGCTTTCCTGGCCAACTCAATGCCGATCTTCGAAAGCTCGCAGTTAACATGGTACCGTTTCCACGATTGCATTTCTTCATGCCGGGCTTTGCCCCGCTTACCGCCCGTGGCTCACAGCAATACCGTATGCTCTCGGTGCCGGAGTTGACCCAACAAATGTTCGACTCTAAAAACATGATGACGGCCTGCGACCCCCGACACGGCCGGTATCTGACCGTGGCTGCTATTTTCAGGTGAAGTAAAAAATATTTATTTTGTGATGAAGCCTCTCTCTCTACTACGTAATTTTTCAGCCTTAGAAATCAACTAACTTCATTCACCGCTTGTTCTATGTTCAATCGACAGAGATCAAGTACAGTGACTTAAATTACCCGAAGAGATGATAGGAAAATTAAAAGTCGTAGAGTTAACGTCCAAATTATCGTTACTATTGTCATATATTTTATTGCACATCTGTTGATCGGTTAACATTCATATATATTCGTGTAGTATATCTACATGAGCAATTTCTTATCTGTCATCAAATCATTCGGACTGATTTTGTCCCATAACTTATCGATTAACTAGATGTGCTGCCATTTTGTGATTTTCATATCTGGCGCAAATTGGTTATGTATCTAACAATTTTTTTTTTTTCTCTAATTTAGGTATGTTAATGCTTTCCGTTTAGTGGGTTAGATTATTTATCTAGTGTGCGTTCAATGAAAATGAATCAATAACATAAAAAAACAAGCTAGTTCGAGGTAAAGTAAGTTCTTAGTAAGTAAAGTAAGAAGCTTAATTGATAGAAGCATTGCAAAACAGTGCTCGCTAATCCTGAACTTTCGAATTGTTTCAGTAAATGTATGATACACAAAAAGCCCGCAGTCGAAAATTTATCGTGTCATGTCTGCCAGTCTGCAACAATAGTAATAAATGTATTTATTTGAATTGCTATCAGGAGTCATACAAAATAAAACTGCTATTAGTAAAATCAGATCAAAACGTTTACCAAGATGTGAATATCCGGTGACGTTAGGGTATAGCCTGTAGCACCAACGGCTTTCTGGGCCTTCACTAAAATCGACTGATATATGCTGAACGCGTGTACAAAAAGTCTTCATAGTAGGAACGGCACCGTCACTCGCCGGGAAAATCCGTTAGCTTCATTTAGTAATTATCAAGATCAAGTTATGACTTTTTTTCTTGCCACGCAACCTCACAAGGGCTCCGCATTGTAGCAAATTAGGACGACAGCTTCCGTGCCATGGATTATATATTGCGTTATACCTAAAAAGCAACATATTAAAACACTAGGGAACTGCATGCATTTTCATCAGATCTAACTACTAGTTTATGAGGAAAAAATTCAATGCACAAAAGATAGCGAATGAAAAAGATTTTTTATTGGCAGTATAATTCTTAGATACACATTTATCTAGTTAGGTATCTCGAACAGTGAGAAAAACAGCGGTCTTAACTGTGTTAGGATATAATTAAAATTGTATAGCAAATATGGTCGATTCTTTTAGAAGTTATGGAAAATTCTCCAAACCGAATCAGCGATTTGAAATTTTGTCATCTGCACCCCTGATAGCGATTAGTCTATAGCTTCCTTTAATTTTTGCTAATCATTATTGATCTTTTTTTGTATGCTAAACTTTTATGTCCTCCATAAGGAAACCTGAACTATTTATGAACCTGCAAAATTGCACAGTAAATGGAAACCATATGATTTTTCTCTTAGGCGTGTCGATTCGCTTGTAAAGCCTTCAATATTCTGCCAAGTAATTGGCAATAAAATCCTGTTAGAAATAAAAATGATGCGCTTTTAAGACTTCACAGAAGCTTCACACTGCTAAAGCGCGTTCGAATATCGCGCTGTTATGTTATACCACTACTTATTGCCTTTTATTTAGATCTCTTTATCTCGCACACTTTTCTTTTATTTCTAATTTTAGTTGTTTAATTCTATGCAGGGGCCGGATGAGTATGCGCGAAGTTGACGAACAGATGCTTGGTGTTCAGAATAAGAACTCGTCGTACTTCGTTGAATGGATTCCCAACAATGTCAAGACTGCGGTCTGCGATATTCCTCCACGAGGCCTTAAAATGTCAGGAACCTTCATTGGAAACTCAACAGCTATTCAAGAAATCTTCAAACGTATCTCAGAGCAATTTATGGGTATGTATTAAATAGAATTGATGCAGTACCGGGTACTGCCAGAAAATGAAGGTACCTTTGGTTGAATTGCAGGTAAGGCGGGCTGGTAGGTATATTACTTGCAATGAACTTGTCGAACTCCAAATGGCTTATCGTTTGAGTCTTTTAATTAGGGTAACGTTAATAAAACGCTGCAGCTTTTGTAGTAGTTTGAATAAGACATTACCATTGATCAGTACAAATTTCCATGTCAAAAAAGAGATTGGCCTTCGTATCTGTACCAATTAGACATGTCTCAATTATTTCATATCAGGCCGCTTCTTTGAAGCAATTACCATCGGATTGAATACACATCTGTCAGAATTTTGGCATTTTGAAAAGATTTTTCGAACTTCAGGAACTTCAGTAGGAACAGACTTCAGTTCTGTTCTCATTTTCTGTAGGATTTTTTATCGCATTTGTTTTTTTTTAATGTCAAGGATTTGAAAGATAAAAGTTGCAGGAGACTCGGGCCTGATGAAGTTGAGGTTCCTTTTTATGTAGGTTAAGGCTCTTCTGAGAGTTTTGTTCTGAGAGTTTGAGAATCTAGATTTTTTGGCACAATTTTTACTGTGAGTTTTTCGCTTTCGAAATTTTTTTTGCAAAACGGTTCTACATTATTTGTCTGCGCTACCTACATAACTCCCCTACGAAGTCCCAGGAAATGATGCAGCCATTTTCTGTTACAATTTGATCTATCCTTTCCAAACTTGCGTCCGTAGTCGTTGTGATGGGTCTTTTAAAACGAGGACCATTTTCAAGGCTTTTTTGTACGCCTTAGAGGTATAGGTACTATTCGGTCCCCCCGGCGCTGACTTACGGTCTAGTTTTCAGAAGCGTTCTACAAAGCTGGCATATGCACGCATTTTTGTGCTCCGATCTTTTTCCAGGAAAACTGTGCAATTTAAAGTCACTTACTGCGTAGTTCTGGAAAAAGACAAAGTATATATCCGAATTCTCCAAAATTTGGTGTGAAAGGCAAACAAGCAGGCGAGTGCAGCTAGGCTGGCCATAGGTTGGCCTTTAACCAACAAAAGTCGAGCGTTTGGTCTTTCGGTTTTTGATGTAGCTTTTGCTTTGTAAAGCATTTTTAGTGAATATCAGTTAACTACAGCCTTCCGGGAAAATATAGCCTTTTTTTTGCAATATATATATATATATATATATATATATATATAGGAAACTATTAGTTCTGTTAAACTTTGGAAAAGGCCTAACAGCTGTGTGGGATTCCTTCTAACAAAATTATAGACTGCCGCGAAAATGACTTTGCGTTTCGCATCGAAAACTAAAGTCGCGTTTGCCTGTCCACGATCAGATGACTTTCCATTGGCTTCATGGCTGAGTTGTATGGTTTTGCTATAAGAAATCAATCGAATCAGGTTGTCGGGCATAATTGTCTGGCAAGTTTTTGCTACCGCCTGATAGTTCGAGCGTTCTTCGATGCCATGTTTCAAGTGTCGTTAATAATTTGCTCAGACATCTCCGCTATCCGCGGAGTTTGGGAATTGGCGCTGTCCTCGGGCGCTCGAATAAAACTACTCCTTCATCAAATAAAAAGTAGTACGTGGATTTAGTACATTGCTAAACTGTTTATGTCACACTGTATCCAGTGGTCTACCTCGTTAGTGACCGTTGGGTGTGGCCTGATTTTCGTCACATCACGAGAATCGATATATATATTCGCTCAAAGCGGATTATAAGTGTCACTGTAGGCACAGCCACTGTTACCTACACCTACCTATTCTGCTACTGTAGTTAGCGACTACCTTCCTTTGATGATAAAGGCTTGGCAAAAACCAGTCGTTATGTAGTATCCATTTGTGGTCTTGCTGGGGTGGACTATAATGAGCATTGCACAACAATCTATTTTATCTATTGTACGTGTGTTTATGCTGCACAGCGGCAAGTACATAGCCAGTAAATATCAATAAATATGCAAAACGAACTGTTATACTTTTTAGGGGGGTGTAATAACGAAATGATCGGAATCGCTCCTTTGTTTGAGAGAATTTTTCGGTCTCACGATGCCATAGCTTTCCTGTAGTCTAGACGTTGTTTAATCGTGGCAAACGGTGATTCCGTTACGTACAGGTTCACAAAAAATCGCAGATAAGTTTCAGCTATGCTTTCAAATCGTATCAATCGGCGTCCTCCTAGGCTTTTCAGTTATCTGCTCATAAATTGTTTATTTCTTAAGCTGTTTTGCCTAAATCAGAAAACATATCGTAAATAATTTTATAGCGCCATAGAATATTAACCTTTTGCAATTTCATGTCTGCGTTCTCGGTCTTCTAGCGATGTTCCGCCGAAAGGCTTTTCTTCACTGGTATACAGGCGAAGGTATGGATGAGATGGAATTTACTGAAGCCGAGTCGAACATGAATGACCTCGTGTCTGAGTACCAACAGTATCAAGAGGCAACGGCAGACGACGGGGACGTCGAGGCAGAATTTGAAGAAGGGGAATATGAGCGTGAAGTGCCACAGGAGGAAGTAGCTGAATAATCGAGTAATTGGGTTGTGAAGGATCTAAAAGTTCGAAAAATCGAACTTTATTCAGCCACGCACTGAAGTTCAAGTACGAAACGGACAAATTATCTATTTTTATATATTAAACGGCTATTTATTAAAAAAAAAACAAACAACCACGTAGTTCTTGTAATTACTTGCCTATGCGTCGACTAATTTAGAGGGAAGGAAGCAAAGCTTCCAGTTCAGTCAGGTGCTACGGAGTTGTTGAAATTTGGCAAAATATTATTAAGATCCAATAATTAGGCTTAGAGGGTGGGAGATATAGCGTTACGAACCCGAAATCTTTAAGGCAATTTCTATTTTCTGTGTTTGTTTCACAAATAAACCAAATAGCCTTTCGTAAAGGTGGCTGCAGGATGTTCCTTGCTATTGTTCATCAAACACTTCGATGAGTTTTATTATGTGTTACTGGTTTGTCTAGGCAGTACGGAGCAGATGGTCAGGTCTTCATTATGTATATGGTACTTCATCGGCTCAATTACGCAAAATGACCTATTTAACTCGTATTCAAGTAACGGCAACGATGCTTTTCCCGAGCCTTTGATTTTTGAGTTCCTTTCGTCGCCAATCGGACCTCTCGTACTTGCTAAATGGTGTTGCGGTGCCTGTGGTTAGGACACTACAATAGGTAAAAATATATCTGTTGCACATGCGTTATAATATATAATTGGGCCTTGCGCGATCGGAGCTAGCGTCGAAAATGGGCTGCTTTCGACGTGACCTTCATTACGCTGACCATTCTCATTAAATCTCGCTAAATATGAACGTGTTTTCTCGACACGCAATTAACGCTCGTACACTTTGTAACATCGAGTGTATGTCCGATGACAAAGATCTAATTTCGACGACGTTACTCATAGTATAATCAGTGGCGACGTTTTTCGGTCTAAAAAAAAACATTGATTGTTTGCCAGGAAACGCCAGATGTCAGGTTCAGATGTTAGCAAGTGTTCAAGGCCGAACTTTGCTGATCTCAATTAGGCGAAACAGACTATCGAGCCATATGTCACAGCACCGTACGTAGGCAAATATTTTGGGACATATATAACACACCGTAAGAAAATGTTAGGTCAACCTTCGATGAGCATTTTTTCCCATTAATTTGAAGTTACATTATCAACTTATAAGGTAGGACAAAGATGCTTACTGTGCCAGGTCATTTTTCTCCACTTTAATAGGACAATGCCAGTAGCATTTATGTTAGACGTATTATACAGCGTTATTTAGTATGTTTATTTCAAAATTGAAATTGTTTGGAAACTCTATTCAAGACAGATTTTTCATTCAGTTTAATGTGACGTTAGGTTGACGTGAACATATAAATAAATGCATTAGTTCTACGAGTTACCTTAACTTTTAAACGTCCGTATTTAACGTATCGCCGTCTACGAATGTCGTTAGTTAACTGTAACTGTATTTCGTACGTTATATTCGTCCAAAGCCTATGCAAGTTTGATTTTTTTTTTGACAAAGATACGTACACTTCAATCACTAATTAAGATATTCTATGAAAGACAGAACTGGAAAATTAGCCTCATCGAAGCCACCAATGGCAATTAGCTGATCACTGGATTACCTATCAATCAACCGGAACATTCTCTACAGACTATAGGAAAGACAGTCAATTATGACTAAGTAGAATGTGGAAAATAGGGATAGCTTATCCAGCATATTATGAAGGCGCTTTATCCTAATAGCATAGCCCACGGTAATTTTTATTAATAGATAAAAACACATGTCAGGTCTCAATAACGCCTACATAAGCGTATTACCTATACGGAAACACATACTGCGCGTAGTAAAATTTATTTTCAAAACATAATATATATTGACATAAAAAATCTTCAAAACGTACTGAAGTATTTAATTTTAATAATCGCAGGTTTTTTTTTCTTTATTTATACAACATTTGTGATGTGTACAACCTATGTAGTTGTTACCTACACAACTGTGAGCACCCATCTTGCGAACGGTGAGATTTACCAGTCAAAATTTGGTAACGTAGTTTATCGGAAACCCAAAAACGTACCCAAACGAAACCCAAAAAAATGCAACTGTACGTTTCCTCGGAGTGCTACTGCTTTATAGATCTTTTATAAACGCCTTTATGTTTCCTTTGAACGCCATCTCGGGCATTAAATCTCCAAAATTTGGAACAATAAAGCTCTAACTATATTTTTTTAAATTGACATTTTTCAACTAGTTTGAGTTTACAGGTACTTTTGGGGAATTTTCGACCGTAATTATCTCCAGGTAGGCTTTCCTTCGAACTTACGACTTTAAAATGCGGCTGTATCTGGTGGTTCCTATCACCTATATCTATATGAAGCAAAAGCAATAAATATCAAAAAGCTTTTTTTGTTTTACTATTTTAAAAGAATACTTTTCAGTGATTACATACCAGATGTCTATATTCCAATGAGCTTCACGAAGTCTCTAGGAAACTCTCCGAAACAAATTCTGTGTAATTTTTTTTTTCGAAATTTTAGAAACCTTGGAAGTGTTCGATAGTACTAGATCCTTTTACCCTGAGAAAATAAATTATAGCAAGGTCTCGACTTTTAGCGTAAATCTTACCGTATCAGTTGTTAATGTACATTAGACAAAATGTGCTTTAGCGCCCTGCCTGTAAACCAAATCGTTCGCGGAAAACATAAATTATTAGCGCTAAATTTTTCGAAGAACCCCATTTTCCGATATGCTTGTTACGTATTACTGTTAAGCTTGACCGTGCGTCGCAAAGGGTCAAAAGTTTTATAGAAATCGCCTCGAGTGTGAAATGTGTAAGTTTTAACAGAAACGAGAAGTCAGACTTCAGGACGAAGCCTTTTGAACCCCCAGATTTTGCTCTGGCTAGTCGAGCTGGAGAGCCGACGGAATTCATAATGAACACATAAAAAGACGATGGCGTCTGCACATCGTTGTACGTGCTTCTTTAGCGTTTGCTTTGATTTGCGAAGAAATGATTAACGGTCGCTATCTCCAAAGGGATGGGAGACAAAGCTGGCACAACAAGTAGTGCAATTTAATATACACGGGTTGCTAAAAGACATAATTCAAAGAAATTTAATTATCACTGATGAATGGATATTAGGAAAAAATCAGCGTCAAACGAACGATAGAATTATTTTTCCAAGGAGACAATCCAAGTTCATTTCAGCTCCGGCCCGTCCTTGAAGCTCAAAAAGTGAAGCAGATGTGCTATCACACATGAATGTCACCCAGACGGAAAAATCTCGAAAAAACAACTACTTTACGTACCTACACTTAATTTTAATAAAATCTAAAAGTTTTTTTTTACAGAACACGACGAGAAAAGCGTCAGGAAGGCAATGGTGCGAGCAATCACTAGTGGCAAGTCCGCGAAATCTATCCGTAGACGCCACGGTGAGACTGGTGAGCCTAAATCTAACTGCAAGAACTGCGACTTACGATATCCAACTTATCTGAAAGAAGTTCAGTAATCGAGCTTTAACAATGGCAGGCGAAATCAGAGTCTCAAAATAGGCATTCGATCTTTACACGTCAGTCTGGTATATCTACTAGCTGATTCGTCATCGTTCGTTAAAGATATCCGCAGAATTTTCGCCCTGTGCAAAGCAGTAACGTATTACATCTTCATAGTTAGATAGACAGACAACAAACAAAACGACTGCAGACCTTTCTTTTTTACATCACTTGCAATCTACGGATCTTATCTGTAAACACACGAATTTTGCCTTTACCCAGTTATACCATGGACTAGATGAAAGCTGGATTTGTAAAATTTAGTACTGCAGATATCTTCCCGGGCAATGTAACTAAATCGGATCATTGAATCACCATCACTGAGCCCGCTAGTTCAGATACGTTGGGTTTTAAAGTAAATCAGAGGTTCCAATGTAGGCAAGTGTTAGTTTCATATATATATACGTAACTTCTATGCATGGGTTGTACGAAATAAACCTGACTGATTGCCATGCTTGATTCAATACCAGTCATGTTTAACTTACCGCTCATCTCAATCATATTTATCGCTGTCGTAGATTTTTGTTTTCTGACAGTGCCTGCTTCACAGAACCAGATAAAGTTACTAAGCTCGAACGGCCATTACTGTTGCTATAACAGCATAAATGACATTTATTTTTCGTAATTTTTTTTAATACTCAGGCTAAGTTTTTGATCGCTTGCTATTCCTCGAATCAAATTAAGCATGAAGATATTTAAGTCGGCAAAAAAAAACTTATCTTTTCCTTTGATGGTATGGTGAGTAGTGCCAAGTTATAAAACATCAAGCGTTCGACCCTATTCCTGCCCAAAAAGAGATATTTATTAAGGGAATAATTTGCCTATTCGAGCAAAGCAAACAAGTAAAAATTAGGTATTTAAGAGTGTCCGATATTTGGTCTTGTGTGATCTTCATTTTACTACTTGTTTCACAGGTACTCAGTATCAAAAATTTGTCATTTGTCTGATCAATTGAGAGCTCACCCGTGCAATCAGTAGTTTAAGATCATCAGGCCAACAGCTACTTTAAATTTGTAAAACAAGCGTATTTATATACATAAAGCAATAAAAATATAATTACAAGCAACTAAGTACTGAGAGAGCACCTGTATATTCATATTAACTTTATGATGAAGTATTTCAAATAAAAAAAAAAAGTGAACGATTTAAAAGGTATATAAGTTAAGTGACACTTAGAGAGTAAATTATATGTACTGCTGTTTAATGAACGTCACTCCTGCAGTGACTAACGGCATAACTTCAAAAAAGGAGAGACTTAACATGGAGAGAGACAAATCAAGTGTCTACGATACTCGACATCATCGAATCTCTGAGATTTCCTTGATGATGTTTAAATCTAGCTAATGTATATAAGGTACAAATGCTGTTATTTAGGTTCGTGCGATAAAGCATAATTTCGATATGATGCTATATTTATTATTTTATTTGTTGATTTATGCGATCCAATACTCTATTACTACCGAGTTAAAGGCTCAATGCTTCCCTTAATTAGTTCAGGGGCACCAACTACCGATATATCCTAAAGCAATATACGCACGCATCGAATATGATTGATAAAATAATATGCTTTATTTCACTAATAACTAAAAATTCTTAGGCATACGAATGTTGCGATATACTTTATATATATATATATATATATAGCCAAATTAGTAAACAGTTAAGAAAAAACCAATCGTCAAATAAAACCAAATTTTTTATATTCAAACCTCTCGTCGATCTTCAGGAAGATCAATATTTTTTGAAAACAGTGGATTCGGTTGAAGAT
This sequence comes from Varroa jacobsoni, assembly GCF_002532875.2. Taxonomy (NCBI): domain Eukaryota; kingdom Metazoa; phylum Arthropoda; class Arachnida; order Mesostigmata; family Varroidae; genus Varroa; species Varroa jacobsoni. Next base: position 70,990 of record NW_019213239.1, on the reverse strand, counting down.
CAAATTTGACTGACACATTTGTAGATGACCTCTGGCGAATAATTAAATCAGCGCTAAGTGTGAATCACCGATAATTATAATAATGAGTAAACAGTGGTCTTCTAATAAATATTGAAAAGACACTGTAAATACCAGAAAGTTCCATTCTCGAAAAAGCTAAAGTTAGCTTTCTGAAAAAAAGCTAAAATGTGTGTGTGTGTGTTTTTTTTACTTACAATAAAACAGTTCCTCGCAGCGTGAAAGATAGATGTGAAACATAATCTTTTCTGTAGCACGACAGAAAAAAAGCATCAAAGGAAGGAACAGAATCATTTCTGGAACCGACTAGATAAGATCAAAGATACAATCTTCGAAACAAGATAAGACAGGTATCGATTAAAATGCAGCGGAAATCTGCGCGCACAAACAGTACTCAGCTTTTCTTATAAGAAGACAGGTTTAGGAGCTGGATAGGACTACGTTAGGGAGGTACATGCCGAAAGAGGTCGAACGATTTGCAGATTGATTAATTTGAAATAATAGGCAAAACATAAACTCCTTACAATGACATCATTCTTGATCGTATGAGTATCGAGTAAGAAGAACGAATAGATGTTAGCTCTAAATCGTACGCTTTTTCTCCAGTAAGGACGAGGTAACACAGCTGGCAAAACCTAATAGGTCAGGCAGCTCCCATTAGTATAAAACGTGGGTTAGTGTCGCGATCAACGTTGCTGCAACTAAGAATTAACCTAATCCAAAACGGTTTATTCAACATGCTTGCCAACAGTTGGCCATCCATCACCTATAGTGATAGCCTTTTGTCAAATATACAATTCTTTTGGGATGCTATTTCTACTCGACTTCCAACAACACCCTCTGGAAGTTTGCTCGACCCACACCCAGAGCTATAGACCCGATGAGACTATAAAGCCATAATTAAACCAAATAACGAACGGGAGATAAATACACAGAAACTTAGACAATACTTACAATATTTGTGGATGTATAATATTAGACCTAGCAAAAAAGTAGGATTAAACTTGTCTATTTAAACTGGTCTAGCATCAATTTGCAGGTCTTACTCTGATTTTTCGATCTTTATGCACGTCAACCGCCAAAATCTATACAATATTATAAATACAGTCATCACCTGAATCAATAGGATCCCTTTGCAGGATCTCACAAATCCTATAAAATGTTTATGAACGATATTTTTAATGGCCTTAACCAACACACTCTCAAACGAGTTTCTTTACTTTTTCTTTTTGTTTTAAATACATATTGCGATGTATCAATGCACATATATTTGAAGAGAAGCAAGATGCTTAAGACGCTATCATCACTTTATACCCTCCACATATAGCCAGGCTATGAGGATGTCACATATTGTTTACTCGAGCACATGGGATATACTTTTTTCGCTTTTAGATAAAATAGTCTCACCACGACCTTATGCGGACAGTTGCTATTAGGCAAGGTCAATTTGACTTAACTCTAGCGGTTGTGAGAAGTACAAATCGGTTCTCATAAGGCTCTCAGAGGGCCATGTTATACATCTTATATATGTGTATAGATATATATATGTATAGATATATGCGGCCTAGATGAAGGCCGCCAGTACTGGTTTGCCACTTCGGGATGCCTTGCGCTTTCATCCACAGCGGCGACCAGCGACACCGATGATTTCGAGATACGTTTCTCTCCGAACATCGTCTGTTTACGGACGGCGGAATAAAGAAATCACGCTTCACAGCTTCCTTTTAGTCCGAGAGCAACGCATTGTCATGTTACTATTTTCTATAATTATTTTTCGGCAGGGCCCTGCAATATTCATCTAGAATACGTATATTTACATATAGAAATGTTTGTCTAAATAGAATTTAGTGGAGCTAAAATGAAATCGGTGTCAGCAGTTAAGAAACCGGCTATGGAAAACGTCAATGGGTCAAAAGTGCAAGAACAGAGATTAAAAAAAAAAAAAAAAAAGGTACGAATAAGCTGAGCTGAACACGTTTCTTCATATTGTTCCGTTGACTACAATACCATCAGACGGACTAAGCAAACTAAGGGCCTAGATAGATAGATAGCGATTATAATACGAATACAAGCAGGACAATTAAAAAGCATATTCCGGAAATGTTACCCTTAGAAAGTCTGCATCATTTACCATATAGATGCTTCATTCTCTCAATATCCTATGTGTATGTATAGTAGTGTTTACGTCTGCAGACTGGACGCCATCTTACATTGTGTCTCTAAACTAATTCTGTGTGTTGAAAGAAATCGTAGTTTCTGACTCAGATCCCCCTGTTCGGTTTTATTCAGAGACGGAGATTGCAATTTATTGATACATTTCGAATATGAGTATTGTGAAAATTTCTATGAAACGCTTCGGGTGCTTAAAGAAAGCTTTCGCAGAGTGTCTGGCAATGACATAAAAATCCTTGCTAAGGACGGTTTCCTAGGGTGGTTGGGTTTGGCAGAGATGTAACTTAAACAATTGTTTTGATTACGTCGTTAGCAGGCACGCTATTGTAACGCTAATCAATCACTTAGGAGCTCACGTCCAAGTACAATCGCGCTCCGAAAAACTGCTCGACGACGTACCCCTGACTATTTGTGGACTTTGGTTGCATTACACATACCCGGGCTCCGGCGATATTTTGGAGAAAATTCTTCAAAGTCAAGTACAGCCATGACGCTCAAACAGCACGAGATCGAAAACCGCGGTATTGTTGGGTGGTGGATGTTGGGCCGTTAGACGTACGAAGAAATGTTTCAGACTGGCTATACAAACTGTCAACCGACTGCGTGTTTAGCTAACATGTAATACTAATGAGCAATACATATATTTCGACTTCCGTAACAATTTCTTTAAAATTATTTTTCTGTTCTTCTGTTTTATTACCAAGCTAGGGGTTCGTATTTGGCAGCGATAGTTGAATTCTGCAAGCTATCTGTTCTTTGCCATGTGACCCCATTGCCTGGTCCAATTTACGCTGCCCATGCTTCAGAAGATATTTTCGAAGAAGAAAAGCGATATAATTTAACCTAATTCTAGTAGTTGCTTAAGGACTACTCACTGAAAATTTCGGTATGTTATTAATTTCTAAGCTACCCAGATACTGACTGAATTCAGATACGTCTTGCAAACAAAAGTTCATATTTTCAGGACCCAGTGTATTGTATTGGCCATTGTAATTTAGCCTAGATCTTGGTAACCAGCGATTTAGTTTAATGATATACCTCCAATATGGGGTCCCAGCCTGGCGAGTTTTTATTACTATTATACCTATTACTCATTTTGCTATTACTAAAGATGTACCCAAATTGAATGAACACTTTACTGGGCAAAGACATTCAACGCGGAGAGGACTCTGGTAGAAAACTGTTGAAGTTTTTATTGTCTTGCCGGCACTAAGTCGATGTATAGAGCTGTCATCTAAATAGAACTGGCGACGCCAATACGCTTAGTGTAACCTGGAAATTCCAAGGGCTTATCTTCGATGTAACCTTGTCTCGCTTTTAACCCCGCTAACAGCATGCTGAAGTATGTAGCTCAGAGCCTCAAGTGCGGTATGATAATGGAGGTCCATTACAGGTCACATCCTAACCTAAAGTATTGATAAAGGGACAAAATTCTACAAACTACTCAACTTTATTTCTGGCTAGGTTTAGCAATAACTAGTTGAAAATACCTTGGCGATAATAACCTAGGCTCATCCTATAAGTATCTGTGTCTTTTTAAAGTAAGCCACCGTGAGCAAAGCCAGTGCGGAATTCATGTCGGGTATCCTCATTTGGCGGTTCAACGAAAAATAACATTTATAGCTAGCTAGCTAGGCCATAGCTAGTGAAAGGATTATAGTGAAGTTATGATTGGACCATTCACCTGGCGATAAGTATACCGTAGCGTTTGTTCCGTTACAATTAATAACCACAAATAAAGTCGATGGAAAAAGTTTACTATGTGCGTTGCAAATGTTTATAGGGAATACATACGAGATCCATTTAATCGCTACTTTATATCTGAATATGATTTTCCTTAGTATTCAGGAAGCAATGGCCTACGTAAAGCACGCCCTTTCACACGCGTTTCACTTTCGTGAACACCGAAGTCACCGAAGCCTAGTGAGCTATCATCTTCCGTAATAAATCGATCGTTCATTTTAGGTAGATGGTGGGCAGGGCAGTCACATAACGATGCTACAATGCCTCGAGGCCATTTGAGGTCCTACACTAACGCTTTGTCAAAGCCATTTTGTAGAATTACGGCACGCCCTTAATGCTCGTTTGTGCGAACCTTCTTCAGGGTCACTGGTGGCTGACAGTTCGTAAGCGTTTGGCGGCCAGCTGCGTACTGAATGTTGACACCACATTGGAGCAATAGAAAAGGAAGCGTGCGAACAGATAGGAATTGTACGGCAGTAGGGCATTTTCGGCTAGCTTGTTTGTATATATATACGAAGCTGTTTTGATATATATATATATATATATATATATATATATATATATGTATCATCGCATTTTTCTATTAAAAGCCAAGACCTAAATCACTTGATTGGGATCAAAGATTGTTCTGGAATTTATTAGATGAGTTGAATTTTCTACGGCCAAGGTTTTACTAAACATTAGTACTCAACGTGTTCTTGCATATACGTGTAATTCTATATCTCTTACAACAATGAACTGCGTATTAGGACGCATTGATACTTCCGGACGAAGTAGCAAATAAAAAAAAAAAAAGAAAAACGGTGAATACAGAGTAATGCTTACATAAATCCAATAAGTTGACGGGGGCATTTGGCAAACACTGATCACCAATTGTTGCAGATCAAGAGCCGCAAATCGCTTCTGATAAATCGGTTGGCGATGGCCGAGTTCTTCTTTCCTGCTCCGTTGTTTGTAATGGCAACATCTAAAGCTGCAATTATGAACACAAAAGCTCTAATGGAACGAGATCTCATGGAATTCAGAAACGATGTAACGTTCCAGGTGCGATCGGCTGGTGTTCGAATGTAAGTAAACTACTTCCGTGGAACAGAATATAGTGACGATGCGTCGTGGCCATCAGTTATTTTAAAGGGCCATCGAACTCATCGAGTTTATAAAATGTCAGCCGTTCCACATTCTAACGGTCTTCATGTTTCGTATATTGTAACACTGGGTACATGCACAGAAACGTTCATTGTAAAATTTTTTATCCATACGTCGATAATTTATAGTATTTTGACGCAAACCAGTTTATCTAGGCATAATTTTCTATAATTATCATCCAAACAATCAAGTATAACTGAGTCTGAAAACTTTACCTTCTATAATCTGTAATACAAATAAAAGTCATCGTCTCAGAGATATGGTAGTAAGTACACCATTTATCTGTTGTCATTGCCAGGGTTTTAGTATTTTGCGCTATTTAATTCTATTGCACATCTCGGTCAAGCGGGGACCAGTGTAGGCCTAGCGACCTTTCTTTTTTTCTTTTCAGGTCCAACAGAATGTTGCACAAAAAATAGAACTTTCTTTATATATTAATATTACATTATTAATTCACTAGAAAAATATTATCGTTTTAAGCGAGTTGGTGGCGAGATTAGGTTGTTTAGTTTAAGCTTTACGCGTATTTGAAGGCGAGCTGTTTCGATCTATAGTGTTAAATATGTAGCGCGAAAAAAGAAAAAAAACAGCAAATGACAACTGTGTTATTTTCCCTAGGGCAATCGGCTTCGTACAGTCGTCAAGATCAGAAAATTCGTCATTAACCGAAGTGTTTGAACACCCTGTATCCGGCACGCATGAATATTGTCACATCATGATGACTCTGAAAAAGTCTTATTACGGTATTACCAAACGTACGAAGCTATCATTTCGTTTATCATAATTGTTTGAGGAGAATCGGAGTAGGGCAACAGGCCTGTATCGCTACAGACGCTCATACTGCTACTTCGGATCTGGTAATAGCGGTCACTGTCGGCGCTGACGGTATTACTGCTTCGGGTGAGGTTGAGAGCATATCGTTTAAGATGATTTTCATGCGTTTTTCAGCTATTGCTGCTGTTGTCGTCCTAGTTTCGATAAACCTTTCATTGTTTCGCTAATCAGCACTGTCGTCAGTAAGAGAAATCACGTGGGTGAGCCACGTAACTGTGGATACGAAGAGAAACAGCAGGAATTTGACTTTGCAACGAGGAGCCTGCTCAGCCTTTCAGAACGGCGGACAAACTGCTCCAAAAAAAAAACACTTAGATGTTTCCATTGGAGGACTTCTCGAGAGTGGTCCACGGTCCTTGACTTTGACCTGGTGTAAATATACATTATCAATAGAGAACCGTTTTCAATTCTAACCATCTGTGACCTCTCCAGACGTACGTTGCTGCGTTCATTACTTTACTGCATGCAGCGATCCCAATCAGCCATTGGCACAGACTGTCATAACTAACACTGGTACGCGAATGTTGGCAAATGAACGGACGGCAAGCGAAACTACGACTTGAGAGAGTTTTGGGGTGTTCCTTAAGAATCCATTCTTTGATTAGACTTAATCCTACGTCTTTTACAACAATGTGACAGAGTTATAGGACCGATATGAGACGGCTCTTAAATGGGCAGGTTGCTACGCTCGGTAATCAACGCTCGTTACATCTGGTTACATAGTCATATCAGTGAAGTTGGATTATAATAGGTACGTTACGTGTGTGTGTGTGTGTGTATGTGTGTGTGTGGTAGCTCCGCGCAGTTTACCTTGTTTGACCAGCAAATCGTGATGTTGGGCTCTCTCATTTCCTCTTGTAAACATGAAGGCCTACTCATAAGACTGCGAGGCTACTCCGTGGTCCTGGTCGTAGCAGAACATTGTGGACGTGCAGGAAGTTATTGCTGTGCATCCAACAGAATCACGTTTCGTCCACTAACTGATGTTCGTAGAGCGTCGCTAATGAACGCAGATACAAACTACAAACTGAAAAAACTACAATAGGAAAGTCCTGTATGTCATGTATACATAAATACATGAATATGCATACTAGGGAGCATGTACATTGATTAATATAGTCTCCGTTTCAAGAACTGGCGGATTTCTGTAATTGCAGTTGTACGATAGATGCTCTAATTTCTGCTTATATATCTCGCTTTAAGCCGCGGCTGGAGAAATCGACTCTCCTGCTTTAGCGCCAACGAAAATATGTTAAAATTCGAACAGGAAATGCTTGAATGCCTCGGACTCTAAATTATACGGCAATTAAATAGGGTCTGTCGAAATTGCGCCATACAGTAAAACGTTATCTAAAATGAAGTGATGATGGCTCTTAAGGTAAGATCTTCGCTCTTATGCAGACGATAACAAAAAGCTGTGAAGTGAAGCGTTCCGAAAACTGCTGTCTTTTACGATGTATTGACTAGCTCGCGCGGTTTGTGAGATCAGCATTAAACATGCCTATTCAGTATATACGTATATCTTCAGTATAGAATAACTAAACGAATGTAACCTCTGACCCACTTCCGAAAGTAGCTATGAATTGTACTCAGTGACGGATTTTACGTTACTTGAACACAAAACATAAGTTTAGTCAACAATCTCCTTTCAATCAAAGTGCGATGAAGTGTGTATCTTACGTGGTTAATATGATGACATAGATTGACGCGCTATAAGGCTTCTTCAGCAGTAAAGTCGACTATAGCTTCCCGCTATTCATCATCCTGTGTGAACGTCTAGCGGCATTTTATAAACTAGGTACCGTTTATAAGGTTAGGAAAAAGTTTACAAGGGGTGGGATTTGCTTCTACTTATTGGTTGATCCTTTTCCCCTTTGAGTGTAATCCACCACGGAGGCCCAAGTGTGCTCATGGATTTGTACACTGCAATTTTTACTCCTATGCCTATTTAGTCTTATCAAAAGTTAATATATTAATTAATTCTGTGATTATACTAAGCATAACAATGGAACAATGGCTACGTATCTATTGTATCATTGCGTTCTTATATAAATATAGCTCCCACGCCCAGTAGCTATTAATGACACTCGTGGTATATGTTGAAATAGTAAGAGTAACACTCAAAAGATTACGATTGGATACAATAGACGGAAATGCACATCAATGGGTAAGCTTTCAAGTTATTAAATTCCACAAACTGGAAAAGAATGTATATTACGACAGGTCCTCAAACGTCTGGCTCTGTGCAACGGGGACAAGCAGCAAAGCTGTATATTTGCCTTTGTCGTGCGTCATCTGGAGATAAACAAACCCTATAGCAGGTATAAAAACGGTTCAACCAAAGAAGGACAAATAATCAGTTGAACTAAATCGCAGTTCGCTTAGGTATACTAAAATGATCATGCAAAGGTCACGATCGTCGGTAGTGTACGAAGCCTGCTTAGCAGTGCAATCGCAATGGAGGCCTGCGCTTTTGTGCGCCGCCTATTGTGGCCGACTCTAACTACAAACGAAATTCACGACTCGAAGCATGTCGAATCGTGGGTTTAGTGTCAGAATAAAATGCAAATGTTCTGCACGCTCGTGTTTAGTAACATTATCCATGTTTAGAGGAAACAAATTATCTGTTCGGCGATGCCAGAACTTACGTCGATGTCAACCAGCATTTTTATACACTAGTGGGAAAAAAAACGATGATCACAGGCAAATCCAATTGCGAAGATCTGCATGAGCCTACTGCTAGCAAATTTTTCAAGGCTCATATTCACGGTCACTCTAAATAGGCACACTACCGTGCTTAAGCAGGGATGAGAGATGCTTCACCTTCAGTAATTCCAAAATGGCTGTGGAAGTTTTATGTGCATTGCAGCTCATAGGCGACAATGCCTATCTTAATAGGTCGACATTGAGATGTTGTAAGCTTGCGGACAGCAAAGTTCACCTTCAGCGGATACGTTTACGTGTCAGTGTATAAGGAAACGCTACGGGTAATGGAATCGCTCAACGAGGAGTTCAATAATACAAGGACGCGACTCGTATTATGCCAATGACAGTCGGGTGTATGAACATCAACAAGAAGCTGTATAAACCGAATCGGAACAGAACCTCTTTGAAGGAACACCCCCAATGACATCTGTAATTTGCTTAATGTAAGAGCTTTATAAAAACTGGGGACGTAACTGTAAATGCTGACCCTACGCAATGAGCCAGGGACGTCACTGGCAGCATGTTATGTCAAATCAAGGTCGTAGGGGCCCTCATTTCAAATTTGTTAAAAAAATGTAATGTTATTCATTCCAAAAATATGCAAAGAGATTAAATAGATACGCAGTTGGCCTGATAAAAACCTACACGGCAAGCTTCAGAGGTTTTCCTAAGTTTGATTCTATCATTCATTAGGTAAGTTATACTTGCCGCAATACCACTGTAGGCAAGTTCGTGAATATATATTCAGCAAATAATCACCTAGTGAATATATAGAGTGGTACAAACGCGATAAAAATTATATATATATATATATATATATATATAGCGGTGGAGATATTGATGCTAAATATCGAGAATACGGCAAGTACAAGGCGTGTATCTTTAATCTCTGTTATAAGAGCTATACGGTCTTTTCTATTCGAAACTATCTCTACTTGAACAGATTAGCGACGGACTAATTTTCCTGAGTGGCTGTTGCATTAGAACTTTATTATTATTTGTCAAACGTTAAGGGGTGTTGGGTTTTAAATACGTTGGTCAAACTTCATCACAACCTCTTGGGAAAAATGTCGCGAAATGTTCAATCAAGAATGTCTATAGAGGTAGAATCCAATGGAGAATACAAAGACGCAAACACTGGTCTGGCTTCGATATCTAATTGATTGTTACAAACAAATTCTGCAGACTTTGAACTTGGATAGCCTTTGAACCGCTAGAAGACGAAATTTAACTGGTAACTGTTTCGGTCCTCGAAAAACTAGAAAGCTTGAGTCTACCCCAGGAGAAATGAAAACTTAGCGCTCAGTGGTTAAGGTTTTGTCCTTCGCAAGCGGCAGTGCCGCGAAACTTCATCGAAGAATTGGTGAAGATATTGGACAAGGAGGTCTTAAACGAAAACACGTAAGTGGTGCAAATGTTTCAAAAACGGAGACTGGAATATTGAAGAACAGTGAAAATGTCGAGACCCGTAGGATAAGAAAGTATTGTCGCAATCGTGAAGTGTGAAAGTCGAACTTAGAATCCGAGTGCTCAGTTGGCCAACACTGCCTTTTTTGCATGTAGCCTTAGAGAATTATAATTTAAACTCTGAAAGTGGGAAATTGAGTAAAACGTTGCATTTCCGAGGATTGAATACGCGCAATTTGCGGAACATTAATTAACAAGAAATCCGCCCGGAGCATATGATCGCCGTAGACAAGGTACGGTTCGATCTCTATCGTCAGTCGCGGAAGGGGTAGGCAATAGATTGGCGTCGTCCTAGACAGAACTCTGGGTTTGGGCGTACGGTGATGCTGGTACGTGTACGGCAATCGATATCGCCATACCTCAATTACTTCCTGGATTGAGCAATCAAATATCCAACGTTGGCTTCAACACATTGGTCTCCCGAGCTAAATTCGTGTGACTAAAAAGTGCATGCCTATATTATTGTCGATTTACTTCGATAAGCCATAGATATGGAAATCGACATGTGTGGCTGTCCCAGACGCTGGGACAAGCGTGCAAAAAATAAAAGAGAGTGTCTCTAAGACGTGTTGAAAAAATCCTAACTAGTTCGATAGTATTAGAAAGATTCGCTTGTAACAGCCCAATTAGCCTGTTTCTTGCATGTATAGTACAACGTTTCGCACAGAGAGGTGTACCTACAGTTCCTTTTTCTTTTTCAACACTTTCCAGCGAATTTTGATTGAACAAGTCCGAGCTCCACTGATGTGCTTCCACGTCTCGTTTCGTTGCGATTGATTCTGCAAACTCATGTACGGTTGGTGACGCGAAGGTCGGGTACACTTGCCCCCGACCCAACACTTTCTATCTTGGCGTTGTTTCCAGGCGACAAGTATGTCGCATGACTTTATTTCGATGAAAGAAAAGTTTGAGCGACTGCTGAACTTATTCGCACTTGGGGACACACGCGTTAGGACAACCGTCGCTGGCCCTACTACCGTGACATTTGCGGCCACCATTCCAATCGGGTATTCCAATAGCCATTTGGCGAGATTGGTAAAAAGCTAGGACAACGTTTTTAGACCTCAAGCTCTGGAATTTCTCTTCCTCTGTCTAGAACTGATGTTGATAAGAAATATAACGCGCAAACGCTACCAGAACTACTCTTTGGCTTAAATATCCCCTCAGGTTATGGTGACCCTAATAAAAATAACGGATGCGATCAGCTTAAGCAAGTAAGCGCGGGGATGACACAATAAATTACTCAAGCTTATTAATAGACTTGTGTACATCTGAAATCCTTTAGTGTCCTTCGTTCAGTCATCTATTGCATCCAAAATGTGCCATGACGTAACCCGCTCGACGCTATCCATACTAGTTACACGGAGCGGCTAGTCACGTTAACATATGTAGTACATACGTTATAAAATAACTATTGCAATAATTACTGATTGAATACCTCAAAGTTTATGCACTACGTATATTTGACCTGAAACGGGTGTATAAATCAAAGCTATTAGCTCTCCAATGCGTTCTTTAAATTTTCATGTTAGAATACAGAGTATTATCCGGTCCGCTAGTCAGTCTAATGACCTCAATATATTATTGCAAGTTTAACTTAGGCCTAAAAATACTGAGCAGACAAAAACAAATCCCGAGCCTTAATAGCTTGTGCAGTAAATTTTACTGAAAATTTCATCGAGTGACTGCCGTTCCACATAACCCAATTTTTGCCGGGTTCATGCTTTTCAACAAGGGAGAATTTCCGCTCTCTGCATTGCTATTGCACCTATATTCGCTTGCTTTGGTTATCTCTATTTTCTACCTCACTCGTGTACGTACGCTTCCTATAAGTTGATAGGGTACTTGACTATAAGAAGCAAAGAAGAAACGCCAATGATGGTCCATTGGATGGAATCCAGGGGCTCGTACTCGCTTGAAACGGTCCCATCGCTAACACCAGCAATAGCGCAGCAACAACACGTATTATTTCCCTTTTCTATTACCGCTGAAGGTACGCTAAAGCGGGCGCCGGTTATCGGATTGACTGCTGTAGTGCAGAGCGACCAACTTAGAAACCGCTTCTGACAACGAGCGAGAGATACTACTTTGTATTCATGAGTTCGTCCTGTACACGGCCGGATCGTGTTGGGATAAATCCCCATCGTAAAACCCCGCGCAACTTAAACCGTAAGCCAGTTATCTTGCAGTTCTACGCTGGACATACGCACACGACTTCGATCACGCTACAACGTTATCTTTGCTACACATCACTACTGCTGCTGGGACGATATCTATCCAACCGCAACACGTAGGCTATATGTCGCATCCTAGGCTGTGGGACACACGTTTCGCTAGACCTGCATTCTGAAGCGCGTTCAATTGTCACTTAAACTCTGTCACCGTGTAAAAAACGTGTTAATTTGTCTTGAGGAAATGCATCTATTTCAAAATGGCAGGAAGCTGCTGGTACGAAGTAGTGTTGACGTAGAGCGAAAATGCAGCTAAGGCGCATTTATCCAAAGGACATCATCATCTCGTGCTTATCCTTCCGTATTTTAGCTTGGGGCAGCCCCACTTAGTTAAACTCTAACTTCTTTCATGTCGCGCTCAGAAGTCATAAAGCATATTCTTCGTCTATTGAACTCTAAGGCTCCGCTTCAATAGCCTTCAAAACATTAATAAGACAAGGCATGAGTTTACGACGTACTCTATACAGCAAGCTCTATCATCTGCGATACCGGCGCGCAGGAAATATGCAATCGAATCGTTGAAATTTTGAGATAAGCATTTTGATACTAATCTAAGATTGTACTTCCTAGACAGCCTTTTGATCTGTACCCATTTTAGGTACTTGTTTAGGTTCTTTTAGCCGACGATACGACAATATACTTTATAATATGTGGTGGCCTTTTCGGGGAGAGATGCACTGCCTGACCTATCTAGTCGTCGGTGATATCTCGTTCGAATCGGTCAGCAAAAGTAGAAAATAATAGAGATCATCATTATTTGTATACCTACTGTTGTTGCTAGATAAATAATGGTGTTTATTATTTCAAAGCGTAGGCAGCAAATTAAAGCGTAGCTAATGCTAAAAGTGCCTAGCGATTATTGGGAAAAAATTCCCTTTCACACTGAGACTCGTGATAATTTGCAGTAATCTTCTTTTGAAATTTAAAAAAAAAACTATTTAAATATTTACAAATGTAATCAAGCGTATAGTGCGACATTTATGTATGATAAATAGTATTAATCACATATAAAGCACACGCATTTTGGACATGTGCGTCACGATCAATTGCTCGATATGTTTCCTTTGAGGCATAGGCCGTACCTTTCGAGGGCAAACATTGACAGGTTCGGCGAGGAATGAACGAATGCCTAGCAAAACCCGACGAAGAGCTGGGTTATAATGCTAAGTTCAATTAAACAACAAAATGTAAGATTAATGATTGGGTTCAAATTCAGTTCGACCCAATCGATAGATCTCGCTCCCAACAGCTGTAGAGTAATGAGAACTGTCATCTGCTTACTCCTTTTTTTCGGTACAAGGTAAAGCTGAAACCGAACAAAAACATAGTTGACACTGTTAGCGTTCAACTTTAAGAGCATGGTCCACGAGACGCTTGTCCTATTAAAAGACAAATTAATTGAATTCAGCTGTTTTTTTAATTTCTGATTTAGCCTTCGTTACTGAGGTCGGTTATGTATGCAAGAAAATGGCTGGAGTCATATAGTCAGAGAATGCGGTAAAATATTAGGCATATCTGTCGAGTTGTAGACGTTTATCTTGACCTTATTGCATAAAAGTGAGGATATACGTCGAACTTATCCCACGGACAGAGCCAGCGAGGACAACTATCATAACCTTTAATGTCAGATTGTAAAAGGTTTAGTGTTCGGAAGGAAAAGATGTCCCCCATGAGGGGAAAAAATGTTACGATCTACGGAATATGCCGAAAAAAACACACATATAGACCTTGCCTGGCTACGAGGCCGAGCGCTCTTCACGACTTCCATAATAGCATTCAAACGTCTCCTAGGCCGAAATGTGTGCGGCACTTCAGGCCGGAGGTCGGCTATCGACGAAAACTCTACCTGGCCAAACCAGTAAGACAATGACCTATACTAATTAAACTCTAGCTACATTTATTTTATAGGACTGTCGGAAGGGCTGTAGATAGCTTTAAAACTCTTAAACTGTAATTATGACTATATTATCTAGTTTAATTCAGATAGCAGCCGGACCTCATTGACCATTTCTTGACATGATGGGCTTATTGCTTGTTGTTTTTTAATATCCGTTTAGGCAACACCTAATACATTTAACCTGCTATGGAGCTAATACTTCCATAGGTTTGACATTGTTAGTATCATTTAACCTAATGACTCTATTGTTTACTAGGATAACGAGCATGGCAGTTCGTTGCCTGTGGCAGGATCGTCGCCATATGAACTGATAGCTTTTCGAACTGTGCAGAGAACATGCCGTTCTTATAAGCTATACATTCCTTCTATAGTACGGAAGCTATAAAGGCTTACGAGCACCAACAAAACATATGGGATGATTCTAAGATACTTGTGCTTCAGAGCAGAGTGCAACAGGTCTTTTGACACTAACCTTTTTGTTTGTCTACGAGGAAACACTATTTTTCAGACTGTTGTATCCCACATGGCCGCTGCATACTGCAGTCAAAAACTATTCTTCCTAAAGCTCGTATAGGGAAGCAGACGATATAGTGGTATGCCGTTGAATTGTCCAGGCCTAGCAAACCGAGCTACCGAATCGGGCGCTCGGCTCTATTCCTTAGTGCAAATCCCAAGTTCAAATGGTCATCGCCCATTAAACGCTTAGAATAGGGATATCAGAGGTGAACTTGCACTTGTGCGAATGCCCAGGTCTAATGATACTTTAGCAAGGATGGCTTGGGTGCGGCTTTGAAGAAGCAACGTTCGTTTACTAGCTCAAAATTGTGTCCGAAATTTAACAGAAGCATTTTGACAAGCATTAGATTTTACCGGTTCGCAGAGCCGTAGTGTTCAGCTTCCTTTGCTTGGTAGTACAGCTATAATCTATTGATAACTTCTAATACTTCCAATATACGAGTAAAACTCGCTTCCATCTCAGGGACTTAACAAAAACGGAACTTCTTTGAGAATTATAATCAAGAAGCGCCATTCAGTGTTCATAGGAGACTAAGTCATGTGTTACCGTATTCTGTGCGAAAGGCAGCTTTTGCCTATCGGCTCCTGTTAGAAGGCGGCCTACCCTTTTGCTAAAACGTCAGACAGATTAGGACTTTTTCAGATACTTGGTTTCAGTTTATTCAAGCTTCTGCAATGCAAGCAACTGCAGTTAGTATTGCAGCTACACTATTCAACAAATGGCTCTGAACGCGCAGTTTCAGGTAGGTCAATGCACGCCACGTTATTTTCCCTGATATTAAAGTGATCATAATTCCCTCCTTTGGCGAACCTTGAGTCAGTGATTATCTTTCATAGCAGCGGTCAGAACACAGCTGGGTACTGTAAAACTTATTTTAATTTATCACACATATAGTTTAATGTATCTGAAAGCTATCTATCTTATTTTCGATATTCCTCTTCGACTGAAGTTTAATACGATATTTACAATACCGCTTCGCAGTAGTTTCCTGAATTTAAATAAACTAGGTACTTGCAGCAGATGCTAACTCTATTTGGCGTGAGATACTCCAAATCGTTGTGTTAAATTGTTTTTGGGTAACTTAGTATGATCGTCTCATTATAGAAAAAATAAGAAACGATCACCAAAGCTGAAGGGGCGGACCGTGAGAGTTAAGCTTAGGTACTGTCAGATATTGCCGAGACCCTTTGTAGTGACTGATTGATCATTTACGGTTATGGGCATTATGCTTAACATAAAAAACTTCTTTTCAACGCCATCAAAAGGCATGTCGATACTCCTATTTTTATGTTTGTAATAAGTTAATTCCCATGTGTCCCTTTCACTTCAACTGGTGTATTGACCCCGTCATTTTTAATTGTTCCCCTTTGAGGAGTTTAAGGGTCTCAGCTTGTCTGTTAGTTAGAAGAGATCTTCAGGAATAGCTTCTGTATAAGGGTCTGTCTTCAGTGATGTTTTTTTTTTGAGATCTATGCTCTATTACTGTATAGCTTCTTTTGTGATATTTCGAATACATTTGATCTCTAAATGGGCGCTTGCAGGAGATTTATCTCAGTTTAACATAAAAATTGGTATTGCACTAATACCATTCTTATCTCTCAACCTGAGGCGCCTTCGGTGAAACTTTCTGCTCACTCGTTCTACTATGTCCCGTTGTACGTGAACTTAAAACTATGCTATTTTGATAACGTCAGTTAGTATTTCATATGTCTTCATTCGCCATGTGACTCGTCTTTGCTCAAACCCTTCGTGTATCCTCTGGAAGTCACCGTGTTTCATATCTGCGAAGCTCCGCTTGTAGTTTTATGGTATCGGCAAGATATTTAGCTATCACTTCTTTCGTTTGAAGGATCGTTCGTAGGAGACTTCCCCGTAAGAACTCATTGCGAAAGACCTAATTTGTAGTTGTAATTTTAGTAAAATGTAAGGTAAATCAATGTAGATTAAATTAGGTATTGTTTTTGGATACACCTGAAACCCTAACCGTGGATAGCCAACAGAATCTGAGTGAACGGTGACTCGGTCAGTTTGTTAACCAATGCTATAACCTTGAAGTTCCTATAGAGTCTATTTTTGCAAGTGTTCAATGTCTTTCTGCGCTCATCAGACACCGCGGAAGGAGCCCGAGGTTGCCTCCGTCAATGTTTTGTTTCCCTTGTCGCCCTTGTTAATTGAAGGTTACGGAATTCTTTTGCAGATCTAGATATGCAATACTTAATAATTTTGTAAGAGCCTCATATAATAATCCTGTAAGCATCGTATCAAATGTATTTTTTTATGTTATAGCATATTCCTACAGAGGCTTGAAGTAATTGCTCTCAGCTGAGTCATCACACCGGCTAACGTGCCAATGAGCCTTGACATTAAGCACATTACCCTTGAAGTCATGATACAGTAAATATGGCCTGTCTCATCAACATTAAGGATTAAGCTACCTGATGTATATACTTACTGGAAGGAACTTAGGGGCATCTAATTTGTGCTATGTCCCCAGACGCCGTAATTGTAAAATAATACATATAGTTATTGTATATAGTGTATAAGTAACCATTACCATACCTATTTCAATTTCTGCGCCTCCCGCCCTAAGAAATTGTCTTTTTCTTCTCTTCTTATATGTGTATTGTATATAGGTCCCAATGTATCGTTTAAATTCAATATACTTAGGAGATTGACTTTTCTACGCCCCGATTCGCGATACTTTGTTCATTTGTCAAACGATCTCGTGCATTCCTTTACTTATCAAAGTGAGCTGTTAAGCGCAGCTGATCACGGGGTTATACATCGATAAGAATTGGAGAACTACTACGGTTTGACAGAAACGTGAATTCTGGATGATTGGGCAATATAATATGTTGATGTCTACGCACACGCTAGTGTCGTGTAACCATAATGACAAGCAAGTTTGGAGCGGTCCATGACTGTGGTCTGTAGTCGTTCGCTTAATCGAACGCCGGCCGGCCATCTTGAAACCTGCTTAGTAGCCGTTTTGGGTGTCGAACGTGGGTTCTCTATCTTCCAAGGGCCCCCTGGACTTCACCTACTGAACAGCAACGATGCAGGCAACCATGTATCGTATAGACTCTTGTAGTTGGATACGAAAGCTTTCTCCCACGTCGCGCGCGTTCTCTTTCGCACGCGAACATGTGTCTATCACAGTTATCAGAGTCTCATGCAGGATAATAGCGAGCAACAACCTGCATATAGACCACGACATTAGCGTTAGGCCAATCGGCGTCAGTCATAAAAGAATCGAAACAGACAAGAAAGGAAGACCGTGTGGGTATCCAAGTGCTAATTAGCGATCGCCTATGCATTAAAACGGGAGAAAAAATAAATTTATTATATGTATTTTGCCCGCACCAGTTAAAAACCTGAGAACGATAATATTGTACTATAGGTAGCATGATTAATAAGGCATGCTATATGTTTTTAATCTTCACTTTCTTCTGCAATCGACTCGTCGTAATCATCAGAGTCGTCTTCATGGTCAGCTGTCGCTTCTTGATACTGTTGATATTCTGATATTAAATCATTCATATTTGGTATCGGCTTCCTTTATGTTGATACTAATGTAGTCCTTTACATCGATACAAATTCGGCAAGGTATTAGGTTCCGAAAGGGGTCCTTAGTAAAATATATCCACAGATAATATCCACGTTATGATAACTTGTGCTTTAGTAATGGGTTTTGACGAACTTTCCAGGAAACTCTTGACAATATAGAAGATCACTCACTAAATCAGACTTAGCAGCTTCTTCGTTTCAAGTCAATCTAAGTTTCTACTAATATTTTTATTGTGTTCTCTGTTGCGCTTAGTATTCCATTAGCTATTCTCACTTGCCAGTAAACTGCTCTGATATTCTTTTGAAAATATCCTGGACAGCTGTCGTATTGCCAACAAAGGTCAGAGACATTTTGAGGACACGAGGTGCGATGTCACAGACGGTAACCTTTACGTTATTTGGAATCCATTCGACAAAGTAGGAAACTTCTTGTTCTGCACCCTAAACATTTGGTCGTCGGCCTCTTTCATGTTCATGTGCCCTCAGGATATAGCAGTGACAGGGAGGTATCGGCCATGACGCGGATCGTAAGTTGTGATCATGTTTTTCGCGTCGACCATCTGTTGGGCGAGTTCGGCTACTGTCAACTGTCGGTGCTGCTGCGCCGCACGGGTAGTAAGCGGCGCGGAACCGGGAATACAGGGATGCAGGCGCGGGAAAAGCGCCATGTTCACGGCGAGCTTTCGAAGATCGGCGTTTAGCTGAGCAGGAAGCAGGAAATCGTAGACACGTGCTAACTTCAGACATTGTCGATGACACCAAATGATTTAATTCTGGCTAGGCCAATGATGGAAGTTTGAGCATGCGAAAGCATATATCGTATAGAGTCAAAAATGTCTCGTCGGTGTTTTCCACAAGCTGGTGCACCGATAACGTGACATTGTATGGTTCAAGAGCTGTGTCGGATACCTGTGCGTGAAAAGTGACGTCGGTTCACGTTCTGAGTTACTTGTCGACGACAGATGCTTAGCGTCAAGCACATAAATATTATGCAACTAAAAGAACTCGCCATTCGTCTGAAATTGAGTCCGATTTGGATTCATAGCTGATCCTGCCTGAACGTCTTATATGTATACAAACCAATCAGGTCCTCGTTCGGGTAACGCAGTAAATGCTGCGAAACAGAAGTAACAGTTCGTTAGACGTTGTGTCCTTATTCCTTGAAAGTTAATATATATTTCATTTCGCAAAATACAATTTCATTAGTATATTAATTATATAAAAATTATTTAATATTAATCAAACTTCCCTTGGAAGATATTATTAGAAAGAAACTATAGTAAATTAAGGTTATTATATAGAAATTGTTTGTCCGGTCTAACAAATTCGAGCAATGATCAGCTCTAGAAAATATAGTCAGTATAAGAAAAATTTCCATCCAGGTTTTTGCCACGTGCAATTTAGGCATTGTTTCAACCACTATTTCGTTTATCGAGTTTTATGTGGTATAATCTTGTTTACTCGACTCAGCGCGGTCATACGTAGACCCTTTACGAATTTCCTAATATAAGGCTCTTTCAGTTCCTTTGAACAAATATTAAGGCGTTGAATATTGTAACTTTAGGCTTAGGCGTATCTTTCGTAGCTACTCATTTCTTTCGCTGCCCTATATCAACACGAAGCCACGATCCTCCGTGGCCAATTTGGAGTAGAAATTTGTTATTGAAGTTGCATTTTGCTATACGAGATTTTGGGGCAATAGAAATCTTGTTTATCTGAGCTTTTTACTCCGTTCGCCGAACATCCAGGTGTCCAACGTGAGTAAATTAAGATTACAAATCCAAGGTGCTTGCACATGGCTGCAGTCCATCTATTCTCTCAGTTTACGAAGTGCTACTGCCCGTCGTTTTGACAATGCGCCTCATTAGGTTTCATCGAGACCGAATAACCCATAAAAGTGGGGTACACATTCCAACTCCAAGATGCTATAGCTGTACTTAATATAATACTACTGTATACGTAGCCATACAAACGATGGGCAGCTTCATGATCTTGGAAAAACGTGAACTTTACCAGGTATGGAAAACGTATTTTGCACCAAGAACGCTCAGTTTTTTAGCCTGAATTTGGGTTAAAGTTTAGTTCACTACATAATGAAATTTCCAAGATCAAAATAGCATTTTTAGTGTATTTAGAATCCTACTTAGCGATAAACAAGTAGTAAAGAGAAAAAAAGCAAGCGGAAAGAAACATCATTTCTGTGCTAGCTTAAGATAACGATTGCCCTTCTCATCTCTAAACATATTCTTTTTTCTATTTTACTTCTACATATATGGAAGGCCTAGTATTGAAGTTTTACTTCTTTTTTTTTGTTTTTTTTTTTCCAATATTATAAACGTTTTCACGCATCATTGGTTTCTGTATTGGGCAAATTCAGTTCAGTAGTTACGTCAGCAAAATGCAGCGCGCCCGTGGAACAGCACCGAGACAAAATCGAAAACGATTCTTAGTACGGTTTTATCTATCATTGTAGATGGCAAGATAGCGAGATCACCCTGTGGGCTAAGTGTGGTAACCTGCCCCTCTACATACGGTAAGTCGCGAGTGTTATTGTTGCCGACAATATGAAACCGAGAGGCCACATTAGCGTCATCTCTTACTTCCCAGAAGCGGCCACTGACGCACAGCTGGATAGGACGCACAACGGATCAATGCTCAAGATCAGACATCGTCGGACAAACTGGACATACGTGTACAACATGTCCACAAACCTTAAATGGCTTAGAAATTTAAGCTAGCTTGAAAAACAATCATATAGGTGTTATGTTAAGAAGCAGAGTCCCGACAGTTGGCTACCAAACACAAAGCTGGCGGGACGAAATAGGAGCCCATAGGGTCCGGCCCGAATCGGGTTCATGGTGGCGGAAGATCAAGCAGCACTGACCGCGGAAGGTAGTTTCCCCCTGAATGTTAAAAGTTACTATTTAAGTAGCCATTATTCTTAAAAAAGAAATGAAATATACAAGCATATGCGGGTACGACTTATATTGTCGAAATTAAATCCTCCCACCTACCTATCACAATATTTTCTTCAATTCTGTTGGACAGCTAAATAATCCTTTACATTTACGCTATATTATCTGAGATCCGCTTACCTTAAACATTTTCTCTTTTAACGGATATAGCACGATGCTTGTTATGTTTAGAAAAACACAAATGGTTTTTTCTTGTTACTACACGTAGCAATCTAGATAACGTTCCCGTTAGAGTGGAATAACGCCATAGGATAAGAGATACATGCGGAAGATGTACGTTACAAACATGGTCCTATTGTAGCGGTTATAAAAAAAAAAAACTCAAACTCGTCTAAAAGGCTAATTGACGTCACATCAAAAGCCACTTGACCCAAACGTCGACCTATTTAGTATCAGTTTTGAACAGGCCAAAAAGGCATCTCACCAGGTGCTTGATTGTAGTATACTTAATACGCTCAAGTTGAAGGCCAAATTCGCCAGTCAACCTGCCGTGAGGATCGATTCCATATTCGTCTGAGGTTACTTCCCAAGACTGCCAAGAAAAAGCTGTAATTAAATACCTATTTTCACTACAGCGGTTGTGTTATTTGTGTTTATCGATCATTCTATAATCCACGAGCGTAGTACATCTAGACTTGCAGAAACAATTCATATTGCATAATATTGCGATAGACAGATAAGTTTATATCGAAATTGCCCCATAAATACCAATTACTCCCAAATATAATTAAAATTATGACCAATTTTATCAAAGCAAATTAGTTAAAAATAATTTAATAAAACCAGCTGGCAATGAACAGGGCTCACTTTCTGGCAAAAGTATTTTACAGCTGGCTATCGATTTTGTATATCGGTGTGTAACAAAGCTCACCTTAGGCCCGATCTGATTTTCGCACTGGTCAGCCTAGATGCGGACAATTTCCCGCATAATCGTTGCTGGCCTGCTATCCTGCTCGCCCACTTCTCTTCTATTCTGTTTGACTTGGCCGCAATAAGCCCTTCCTAGATTCTGCCTAAATTATACAACCTATTTGGGACTCAGGTCTCTACTGGTCTGTTTCCACTTCTATTGCTACCCTTCGCTCGTTGTCGCCTCCTCTGTGAATTTGTCCATCTGTTCTGCTGCAGCCGCTGTCGATGTTTTTCCATGCACATTCCTTTCTGCGCACTTCGAAATTTTCTCTGCCTTTTGTGTTTTCTCAAAATGTGGGTTCTTTCACCTAGCGACGCCTGGTCGTTTATTCGTTATGGCCGTTTCCTCGTTAGTTCCCGCCAGTACGGCGGCGCCGATTTTAAACACCAGCAATCTCATTTTTACTTATCGCTACTTCCCGATAACGCTAGTGCTGCTGTTACTCATTTCCACAAGTGCCAGTCACTCTTTCTGTCCCCTTTCGCCCGTTTTTTCCCCTCTCCATTTTGCTTTTTTCCCGCCGCGCTACCTCGACCTTTGGCCCCACAGTGGTGGCT
Source organism: Varroa jacobsoni (assembly GCF_002532875.2). Lineage (NCBI taxonomy): Eukaryota > Metazoa > Arthropoda > Arachnida > Mesostigmata > Varroidae > Varroa > Varroa jacobsoni. Next base: position 48,247 of record NW_019213239.1, on the reverse strand, counting down.
ATGCAGCGCTGTCAATCGTATCGGAACCTCCCACCGTTAATCTTTCTTTTTCTATATCAGAGAGTCCCTCGACCATCGCTTTAGCTACGCTATGATCTGGCCCCCGTAAGTATTGAGCGCAGCCTGAGTGTGCGTGTGCGTGGTGGAAAAGACTGCACTCGAGTGACCATAGGGTCAACGAACATGCCAACAGACACTTCAGCTAATTGTGGTTAGATGACAACGAATTCTGCGGCAGTTGTGTACTAGAACCGTGCGCACCAGCAGTTAAAGTTGGGGTAATACAGTATATAGGATAAATGAGAGACTGTATCATGACGAAGTACTTGTACGAAGAAATTGTTTTAGTCTCGGGACGTCAAATGGTAGCTAGCCTCACACGTAAAACACACCAAATAAAATTTTGTTAACTGTCTTTTTGTTAAATAGGGATTGTGTAGCTCTACTATTGATGAAAAGCATTATTTTGATATAACTTCGTCATTAATACACAATGACAATGATGGCGGATACGAACGCTCTTCACGGAAGCCACAACAACAGGGTAAATTAAGCGATCAGACACTAATACTGAGAAAGCGTCCATACAGACCAGGCATCCGTTCTAAGCACAGTGTGTGTACATACCCATTGCGTGTTACAAAAGCACAGGTACCTCTGTGTTTTAAGTTCAATATCTTGTATCGCCTTTAGGCATTTCATCAAACGACTGGCTGGCTCCTAGCAATAAACGAACTGTCTGTCTATGGCCGGATGCCAACTGAAACCACGACGTCTCTTAGGAAAATATGCTTCCCACCAACCCGTCACGAGGAGTACCCTAACTACATAGATAAGTTTTTTTGGATAAAACAAAACCGCTTATTCTTATTTGGGGTACGGCTAAATTCGCTCTCCAATGCACAGTTTGTAGCCTAGTGGAGACGACGGCGATGTCAACTATCGAACACATATGGGTTATTATGTGCTCGATAGTCGACATCGCCGTGTGTGCGATATATATATATATACATATATATCGAGATAGAGGAGAGGGAAGTGGAGAAACTGTATCTGGAAAAGCAATATGTGGGGCGTTTGGGATCAGCTGATGCGAGACCGGCCACAGCAGGTAGATAATCAGAGCCCATCGAGCTCAAAATACGCATATACGGTTTAAAAACCCCCTAACGAGGAGTGTGCACACATCTATGTTAACACCAGAAACAGCGAACAATCGTATCAAGTAAAAACAATACGCAAGGTAAGTTAACGGAAACCAGTAAGGACTACTTCGGCTCACTTAAAAACAACTGAACCATTTCGTTTTATTTGCATTTGGGTCGAAAGTTTACAACACAAACGTAACAATTCCCCCTCCTCACCCACCGCCACCCCCCGCCAATAGATAAACTAGGTAGTTAGTTGACTGGTGAGCTAATTGACTTCTCAAAGGCGTTCCATATAATTTCATTGTTGATAACAGTAAATAAACGAATAAACTATTACAGTACGCATAAGGATGGCTCAGGAGTTCCTAATTCCATTGACCACACACACAAACGCACCACATAAGACGTACATAGCCGTACCGCACTATATACAAACGTATCCAGCCATACCGTAACAACTCTATATAACCCATAATGCATAAGTTTAAGTTTGCCACACTTGCACTCAATGACCAGGGCGTCAATTAAGATTTAAATAGCAGTAATGACAACAATAGTAGCACTAACGGCAAATAAAGCATAATGTTCGACATGCATTTTCCATCAAATAATATCGTGGTAGAGTTATATGGCGTACAAATGAACCATCGACTCATCCGTAATTTTTTTGTCAACAGAATAGGACGTCTTAGAGAACGATAGCAAGGGTGCCTGATTAGTGAAGTTGCCACGGAGGTCGATCGGCCTGGTGGTCTAAATTCGGTGGACTGGGTGGGCTGTTCTATTCCGCGGGGCTGGTTGAAGGAGTTGTGACGGCTAGTGTCACAGACGGCATGTCTGTTGACTAGTCGTACTTTGGCTACGTTTGCTTTCAGCTTAAATTAGATTAATATTTGGTCAGTCTTTGGGGGCTTTTTTTTCAGTGCGTTCGCCGCTTTCTGCTGTTATTATTTTAACAAATTGGCCCTCCCTTCAGTATCGTTGAGTGATTGGAAAGGAGGACCTTGTTCGCTGTATGTTATGTATACGCGTAGTCTGTTTCTATGCCCGTATATGCATGTATTGGTGTTTGTCCTTTTGTCATCTTGTCGAAATGATATAAAGCCTTCCGACGAAAAGCAACAACGAACTCCCAGGACTGAACAGCGAAACGCAAGACCCCATTCGCTAAATGACTCATTAATGCTCGTGTGAGATGGAACAATCGTTGGTAATTAGTGTCAGTAGGTGATTTACCGGAAGGGAAACACCTTAAATTCCTCGCATCGAATGCTTGTTGTCACTTCGTTATTAGTCACGATATAGTTAAAACAGTGAGATTGAGGCGCTAGCAGCTGTCGCTAGAACATGTTATAAAAAAAAAAAAAAAAAAAGAACATATTAAAGACGCTTATTTCATCTCTTTCTCTCTTGTCGCAATTGTTGGCAGGTAGGGTGTCCTGTTGTCCTGCGTAAGTGTAAAAATAAGCCGTGAAAAGCTCACTGAAAGATAGGCATTGCAGGGGCGATTGGGATGACCCATGAAAGTGAGGAACTCAAAAGTTTATACAAGTAAATTGCAAATTTAGCGCCAGAACACGAGATCAACGCTGAATAAAAAAAGAACGTTCATTGGTACGTATTATAACTTACTATATTTAGAAGTGAACCTTGATTCAGAGACTTCTTTTTATTTATTTATTATTTAAAATGGGAAGGGCAATTATTTCCATATTGATTAAGTTAATTTTACGATAATAAAAGATCGTGGAGCTCTTGGCGATATTAGATGTTAGATACCTTCAATGCGTTCTTAAGATTCATATAATAGACATTCTGACACTTGGCTGCAAGCAACATGTAGCAAGAAATAATATTTCGCTTTCTCATTGTGTATTCAGCGCTACAAATTGAACGGGCTACAAATTGAAAACAAGAAAGGATATAGGACCACCATTGACGAAGCGCGTCTCTTACCTTTCAACTATGCGCGACATTGGCGTATAGAAGTACTACGTCATCATCATTTAGCTGCGTACACGATGAGAAAGCTTGCATATATAGCGGTGCTTTATATACTTGCATGTAGAATCTCTATAATGTTAAACCTTAGTCAGTTATTTCATAACTAATTAGCAGGACTTGCGGGACATGGATGGAGCTCGGATCGAGCATGCAAATAGAGAGGACGTAGCTCAGAGGTTCACTGATGAAACACGCTGACGACGTGGTGTACGGATGCAAAGGGATAGGATAGATGGGTACAGGGAAGATATAGTTACCTTGTCAAGGTCATATTGAGCATATGGAATTACGTTGCTGTTTCGAATTGGTCGCGAAAAGATCCAATAAGCATGAGATAATGTTATTTAGCTAGTTTAATGTTTTCGGCAATCGCGTGTGTTACTTCTTTTTTCCATGCGGAGGTGATAATCCACCTTCTTCCTAGAAAACCATTTGCTTGTCAAAAGATGGAAGCATAAATCGATCAAGGTTTTAAGTTAGATGATTGATTCGACGGTCCGACTCAACGAACACGCCCTTCTATGACAAATGTTTGTTGGTGACCACAATAATGCCAGAAATTAAATCGCGGACCAACGCAATTTATCATGGATCGAACGGCCAGAATGAGAAAAAGCATTTTGTCTCATAGTCAAACTTTTCCGCTATCTCTGCATGCAACAACAAGCTTTCATGGTGATTTTTACATAGAGCGCTAACTATTAGTTCGACCTCAATCTGTATGAATTGAAAAAGGAGATGTCTATGCGAATTAAACTAGGCGACGAGACCGCGAAAAGCGTGAAGTTTGGAAAATATTATTTTACGTTGTACGTTACGGCACGTTTAAGGACCCGTTCCAATCAATAATCCAGCAACACTCCGATTGCCCCTCGGAAAATTCAGATGGAGTTATAGCGTGACTGATGGGTAGGTAGCAATGTCATTCGGGTCAAGGGCGAGAAGTAACATAGGACGAAGTAGGCACTGTGAACCACTTGTTTAATATCCATGTGGTGCCATGTGTGCGGCCAGACCGAACAATCTTTCTTCAAGCCAGATCGTTTTCGCGACCTTTTTACGTTAACGAACACTATTTGTTTATCAATTGGAACATTTGTGCATGGAAAGGATCTTACGCTAGTGGATTTCCGCTTCTGTGATATCAAGCCTATTTTAATTTTCGTCCTATTTAGCTTTAGTGGCGCCAATCGTACAGCGGCCTGAACACTGAACGCTTACATAACCGGACTCAGAAGTCCTTATATAATAAAAACAGTACCAATAATAAAGTAATATCAAAAATTCAATGATTGTCTTCCATTAAACGGGGAACATTTATCTCGCGTCGTTGTTTACACACATTTATTACTTATTTTTTGTCATTACGTTGAAACGGTTGATGCAGTAGAGGAATTTTCGGTTTTTCCACGATTCGTATTTTCGAAAACAATAATTTTACTATTGTTGTTAATATATTATATTGTTGCAATTAAATCAGTTGACGCGTATCAGCCAGGGCCACTTCCTGACCATTTATTTTGGCCGAATTTTTCCTTAGTGGCTGCTCGTACAGACGTTTTGTGCTCCAAAGTATCTCTATATGGCGTCTTTAGTTACTAATTCTTAGATTGCTGTCTTGAGGCGTTGATCATCTTCAATAACACTCGACTTTTTTGATGTGTCAGGTTTTGAGGTCGGAAGGTAGCTACCGATCGAACCTTTTGAGGCCAACTTCCTTCAGTGGTTTGGACTTCTATTTTTTTTTTTACCATAATTTTCTCAAATTCGAAATTGCACAAGTGTCATTTTTAAATCTACTTAATTACAGGTAACGATAGAATTAAGTGCGTTTTTTTTATTACAACTTAATAGTTACTATAATATATGGCCTCGACAACATGAACCTACACTTTTGAGTGCTCCCGAGCAAGCTTGATAAGAGCGTCCGAAAATCATAAAATTTGAAGCTTTCCTATTTGCTGATGTCACAAAATAGGCCAAATGCTTTTGGCAAAATACTCGACCCGTTTATAGATGGCTGCTGAGATAGAATGCGACTATTTTTTGCTCCGAACATTAGCCACGCGCACAGTGGGCACATAAGGCCTGGCCAAATTTCGTCCTGCGGGTACATCACAGCAAATGTTTGATATAAATTTCAGATTTATTGTAATTATCAGCATTTCCGGCTAAAACTAATACGAGGCACGAAGTATTCATCTCAGTTCGAACACTTAATAAACTTATATGTGAAGTGAACTTTGGGGATTGTACGGTGTTTATGATCGAGCCAGCCATGCGTTCATCGCTACCCATTCGCGTAGTAACTTGATAAAATTAACGGTTGGACGCTGCTTGCAGAATAATATGTATATAAGATTGATCCAATCATTGTTATTTGTTCTGACAGATTATTGTATTCCGACTTAGCAAGAAATGCCGAACGGAATAGTCCGACTTTGAACGCCTGATCATAGAGCACATACAGCTTGAAGAGCTGTTGGATGATGTCTTTTGAATATCTGGATACGATATGTAAATATGTAGATCGGATCTGAACGGCTTTATAGAAATAAAATTAAATGAAAGCTTAAAATTGCTTCAATTCCCTGGAAATTTACACAAGCAATAAAGACCAACTGTGTCTTTTTCAAAAAAAATTCTTTATAATGTTTTATTGGACAAGATTGGCGAGCCGTTACAACTTTATCATCGCCAGCGGAAAGCAGTCCCCTAGATAAACGCTCCAAATCTTAGGTTGAGCGGTGCCGTGGAGCGTTGCGTCACCGAGCATAAATGAATGTACGTTTCGCCTTTTACTAGACACATCCATTGGAGATGCCTCATCCAGCGACTCCTGGACCCTTTACACATATATATTTATACGTGTATATATAAAGGTAGGTTGAGTTGCTCAGCGTACTTACCAGCTGACAGAAATAAGAGAAAGAAGAGCTTCACAATCACCCGCTTCAACGTTAGCCCACGCGAGGAAGCGGGCTGGCGTATCGGTGTTACGGCAACATATCGTTTGTGGGTCTCATATTGCCAACACAACTGCTGTTTGAGGCAGTGGCTTGACAGCCGCAGGCGCTGCTTGCCAGCAGTAACACTTTGTCTCAGTGGAGATGTTCGTTCTTTGCTAAGTGCGTTTTCAGAAACGGACGCTAGCTTCTTCAGCGTGTGATCTCGGACCACTTCAAACGACTCGGCATTGGAATTGCAATTAAAAAAATACCTGCTTTTCTAGTACTGCGAACGTTGGTTGAAAGATATCGTTAGCTCGAGCTGGACCCTTGCCGTACACAGAATATAATTACGTGTAGCAAATAAGACAAACAGCGACGAGCCGGGGGGTCCTCACTTTATTTTTCCTTTAGCCCTTTGTTTATGACATTTATTTTCTTGCTACATTAACAAATGTAAAACGCAAACTCTCCAATAATGGTTGCTTCATTCTCATTCAGCTCTCTTGCGCTTTTTGCTATTAAAGCAATATGCTTATATTGAGTTGCTTGCAGCATTACAAACAGTTACCGTTTGCTTATAGGGAATAGACGACTTGAAATTCTGTATGGTTCCCATGATATTGGAGTCGAAATTTGCGTCCCAACGTTGTAATCATCTGAGCTCTCCAGATTTTTAGGGTCGTTTGTTAGAATTTCAGTGCACGATAAACGTTTATGACCTGGGGCAATAACAAAATCGAATTTTTATGCGAAGCACGTACATACTAATCAGAGCCTTGCTCGTAGTATAGAACATAATCGCTTTCGATGTGCCTTTGGGCATTCGATTTTTGCTAACCTGAACGGCTCAGATTATTCCATTATAGCATTTTACTAGTGAGTATTGTGCTGATTTACTTTGCTTTTGATATTTTTCACCAGATGGCGTACCGCCATCGGTACTATTGACGAGTTAAATGTACTCAAATTATCCAACGGCCCGCTAGATTGACGGTCTAACAAGTCTGAACAAAAGCACCGCTACCACAGTACATCGATTGTTTGTCGACTGTGGTTGTACTATTTGTTGTTCGAACTACCTTGGTCCGTTATGTTGTTTCAAAAAGTCCTCCTTGTTTCGTTAACCAAGCATCTAAAACTGTCCTTGCATTTTTACCAGTACGAGATGGTGGACTTCATCTGGTGAACTTTTTGCTCATGCGTCCATAGAGACTTAACAGCAATTGAAATCAGGAAGTAAGTGCTTTCGCACCAAATAACCACGGGAACTTACTGGCTAGCTTTGAAAATAGAAAATTATGACAATTTCACCGAAACTAAAATTTTGAGTTAAGTTGGCGCCTCGAACCTATCCTACATTCAACGCATGACTCACAGAACAACAAACGAGAGTTCAACGTTGTTTTTTCTATAAGTAAGCTCACCGTTTTGACTTTCAGTCAGGACTGGAAAATCAAACTTAAAGGCTTTCCGGTTAAGGACGACCTGCATAGGTCTAATGGAAAGTCACTAGTAAACCTAAGTCAACAGAGAGTCCTTAAGAAGCTTAGAGTGCGAATTCCTACCCGGGAGCAGTGAAGCTAGGTCAAAAGCTGAGACTGCTGGATGGCGCCAGGCGAATGATATGTGTCGCAATGACGAATGATGAAAGGCAGGAATTCCGACTATCCTCTATACTGGAGGCCTCTAAATTTCAGATAGAAAATATTCGAAGTGCCAAACAGGGTACCCGCGCGAATGAGTCAACTAGTTGGATACTAACGATCATTTGAGGTCGAGATGTAGGTTACCGGTTTGCAAGGCTGTCATTGAACTGTTTCCGTTTGATTGAAATGATAATTTCTTATAAAAATAGTACGCAAAATTGTCTAATAGCGAGTCCAGGAATTTCTTCTTTAGGGTCCGTGGAACAACACACACCCTAAATTTCGCCTGTTATACTTGCCCGCTGTCGCCGTTCTCTTTGAAGAGTTGAGTTCTATCTAAATGTTTCGTACGTTATTTGACGTAAGTCAAAGGTACCGTGTACTTCATCAGTGTCGTTCATATACCAATGCCTTGCTTTACGAATCGTATGTCCTGAACATTACCTTTTCTAATAAATGCCATAATAGTATCATTAAGGTGCGGTCTACTACAGTTATATGCCAATTTTATGATAGTTTTTCGTTCTCAATTTAGCTAATTGCCAACGTTGACTTTGCTCATTGCGGTTGACTTGTGTCGGACTGCAGAATGGAGCTAAGAGCAGATTGTTTATTGGCGTCTTGCGTAAAACAGGTTCATTAGTTCATTCAAACTTCAGCCGTCCGAAGCCTTGCAGGTTTAAACGAACCTACTTCATACATCGAAAACAGCAAGAAATCCATTGTTATAAACCTAGTGTTTTTATGGGCAAATAGGCAACATCGTTGAAATTTTACACATCATAGATCAATAGCTCAAGAGGAACATGATCAGTTTACTAAAGCGCTCAAAGACTGTGTAAGTATCAATGGACAATATAATTGCTGAAATGAAAAAAATTTCGAAAGAAGATAATTAGAGATAATAGATTAGACAGTTAGCGCACCATGTGGGTTTCAAGAATTGCTATTTAGACGGCTGCAAATCATAAACGAAGGAACAGAGCATGTAATATTTATGACTCTTAAGCGACCAACGTTTCAAAGCTCGTTTTTGCGAACATTTCAAGACTTATCCTGCACGTCACCATACAGCATGCATGTTGAGACACAGCAGGTGACTGCCGTGTTTTGACGTGGACTTCACGAGTATAACGAGTTGGCTCCAGCAAACGAGCGTAGACTTGAATAGATTATAAAGAACGCTGTTTTGGTCGAACATTTTACCTGGGAGAATCAAAGTATAAATGATGGTATTGTGTTACTTTTTTTGAAAAGCGTCTATCAAACAAGTAAAACACCTACTTCGACATAGCTAGAGGTCAGGGCAAAAACGAGCGTGGTATTGAGATAGGCGGTCAGCATTTATTTCCTCTTGTCAATTTTCAGTAGATGTTAGACGATTCCTGCGACAGGCCATATATTTCATCGCGCGTCCTTTAAGCGTTTAGATAATATATACATACCCGTGCAGTAAGTATAGGCATGCTAAAAAAAAATACTCTTTGATTTTCCAACTGGGCAGAACGCCACGAAATGTTGTTGTTCTTGGTTAGTAAATAACAAATAGTAATAGTAGATCGAGTTATATACCTGTATGTACTTGTCGTTCATTACCAACACTTTTATGGGGCTAACACGTTTATTCCAAACCTCTTAAATTCCATTATCATAAGATAAACATTATCACGCTTTAGCTGTGGAATTATTTATCGCTAACTCAATTTGTGGACAGTACTTGGAAACATACGTATCACCGTGTTTGAGATGTCTGTGTCATTTTTCTAGAACATCCCTAACGTCTGATTTAGACTTCAACGTAGATTGTAATGGTGCTTTATTCCGTATATCCTGCCACAAAGCTACCTTGTTAGTTACAGACCAATGATGGCCTATAAATGAGATCAGATAGGTATGAGGATAAATTTTAGATGAGATGTCCTTGACTTAATGTTAGATTATAGCGAGAATCATATAAACGACCTAAACGTAAGCAACTCGCTTTTGGTTACAAATGGGAATTATCATCTATATTATACTATCAAACTTCTGCTCTCTGACATTTTAAAAAAGCTTTTATTCTATTTGCTATAAATAATTCGTGTCGAAATCACGATGTTTCGTTATTGCCCAAGTACAATCGGCCTTTTTTCCCAGTTTTTCTACTGGTGAACCTGCATAGTAATGTAATTCAGTCTAAGCAATGAAGCATCGAGGTTCAGTCATTGACCGATGGCAACGGGCACGGAAAAGGTGGCGGGTCTTACCACCAGCTTTCAATGAACTTTTCTAACCTTTCTCGAATCAAACGACTTCTTGAAGCTATCCATGTCTAGACGCCGCAACAAACAGCGACGAAATCTGGCTCCAGATGAACTTGATCGAGTATACCCACTGGGTTTAGAGGATTCCATACATCTGTAATGTCAATCGTCAGCGTCTACCAGAGAACGAACCTTTGGCATCGCCCTCCTAAATTAATAGCTCGGTATAATTTTGCCGATGCAAATTCGATTATGAAATCGAAAAAAGATCGCAGGATATTTGGTCGCTTGAAATGTGTTATTATTCGCTAGAGAAAAGCACACAAAGGAGGTCCAAAAAAGGTATCTTCGAAAAGTCGACGTCCGGCTCTGAGGACCAGTATCGGCCTAGCTTGGAAGTGCATAAGATCAGAATCGGAAATCGAATAACATGCACTCTGAGAACTATTATGGAGAATGGTGCGATATTTCGGCACTCCATTGGCGTTCAAGACAAGCGACCGATACGACACTGAATGTTTTCTTCTCCAGCGATTAGTCGAGTTATCGATTACATTGAAAACGCCGAACGGAAGATCGTAACTTTGAAATAAAGTTGCTCAAGTTGACGTAGCAGGTGGAACAGCCTATAAGGTATTGTCGACAGAGCATGATCACGATGGTCAGTTATCGTCAGGTGCACACATAATTGATAAGCTTGAGGTGCATTATGAAGTGCTATATACACGAACTTGTCGAACAGAATTGGAGTGGTACGGAGAACTTGCTATGTACTTATCGGACCAAGGCGAAATATTTTTTGTATCCGATTTTTACATTAGGGGATTCATTGTTGTAGGATTATCTCGTTATGAACAGGAATGGATTTAGTTCTTCCAGGAAGTCTGACTTCTTACCGGCAGAAATTCTTGACATAATATTAGGTTTTTGACACAATTTATCCCAGTCAATAATATTTTCGTTGATTGTATCGTTTCTGGGTATTCGATTCGTTAGCAAGAAGCGTATCGTCTTCTATATAGGTACGACGACGAGCGGCTGCATTACCTAACAATGGCAGTATTCAATTTTGTTTGAACTTTCAAAAGGTGCACCGAGACGCGGTCGTTAACTTTCCTGTTAGTTACTTTTATGGCTCTAAGACCCTTGACCTGCTTCAAGTTTATTTAGAATTAAAAGCAAGATAATTTGTTTGCACAATTTTATTTGACATCAAGATTTGTCTGCTGGGCGCAAGTGTATCAATCTTTATTTTCAGCTTTCATGGGCCTTTCACCAGGACTTCAGGACCTGCTAATTCTTTCTCCAACCTCAGTATCATCGATATTACTTTTATTCGGCCTCAACCATACGGTTGATCACCTAGACCCTTTAGGGCGATAGCTACTAGGAAACGAGGTGATTATAAGCGTCTGTCATTCGCGACAGACCGGCGGAATAACTCATTGCAGCTAGAAGAAAAAATCGTTTTGATTGAAGCATTGCTTAAAGCGTGGAACGTACGTCTTTACAGAAAGTTGTTTACGACAATGAGGTCGGCTTCATGATGCCGTGATTGTTGCTGATATATATTTTGGCAGTGATTCTACCTGTGTAACAAATACTTGCTGTACAGTAAGAACTACAGACATTGATCAGTGTCAAGATGCGTGCAGGAAGTACAAACAATGGTATATTATTTAAGTATATGGAGCCTAGACAAGCAAATAAGAGTGGGAATAAGCCGCGGTAACTCAGTGGTTGGCACCATTCGTTGGCAGCGGTGATATTGCCCTACGGCGGTGATACTCACGTCCTTCCCGGAGTCCAGCGTTGTGAGCACCTTCCCTCAGGAAGATTTAACATGGAGTGTAAACGATTCATCGGCGACCCCGTTTATACTACTGACCCCGGGGCGGAGTCCAAGTTTCGGGCGCCTTGCCCCAAAATGACCCCGCTCCTCGCAGTTAGAGCACGTGCAGACGTTTGTCGACCTAGTTATCATGCCGGGAGGTGCGATAACTTCGAGAAGGTGCGCCTGGACTTCGCGGACTATTTGAGAGCCTTGGGCTGCACGGCTTCCTAGGTTTTGGTGACGGTCGACTATTGTGCTCGTTTCAACCAATTCGTGCTCATGAAGGGCCACGCCTGGACCTGTAGTTGGAGCACGAGAAGTTTCGCTATGTTCCTTCGAAGGCCTCGAAACCTTCGTGACTACAAATCGACCTGTTTCACATCGCGAAAAGTAACTACCTCAGATGAAGCTACATTGGGCATATCCAATGCTACGGTGTAGTTTAATGTATAGATCAGGTGGTTACGGAAAAACTAGGCCCCTGAAAGCCGAAGGGCACAGTTCGCTCTACAAAATGCTAGCACAAATGCGTTTTTGTTTAACAAGTCCATGAGTCACGACTTGCGCAGACATCGCTGAACTGCTTTTCACCTACCAAGCCCTACTGCCCAAAAAGTTTCGCCGGTCGTAAGGATGCAAAGGGCCTATGTGCTGTGGTATTGTACCTGTGCGCGCACCATCAGCTCTGGGATTAGCAACAGAAAGCAGAAAGGGGCACGAGCAGAAGTCCGGGGACGGTGCCAACGTGTTGCTGCAGCGTTTATATAGGACGTTGCTATTTTACTGCCATGGGGCTTTTGCTATAATGAGTAAACTGGCAACACAATTATAGCGTCGCTACTCCTCCGGAACGCTAACTCACTGTGAAAGCAAGGTATGTGCGCCGTATGGTAAGAAACATAGACGGTAGCATAGTGAGATGCAAAGAAAAACAAGCTACCTAGGCTTTTTCTAGGTAGGATGGTAGCAGAACGTTTTTGTTTCTGCAAATTTTAGCATCGAAGTGGTAATGTAATGATGCTCCATGCGTAATATATTCCAAATGGCGTGACTACTCACACATGACGACATATAGTAACTGTCTGACTGAGCGCTTCACATCATAGCGCTTTTATAGGATCGGAGTTTTCAGACACGAACTTCGGCAAGTCCTAAACGCAGACAGGCAATAATATTGGGCTTGTTTACCATTGGACAATTGATTATTTTTGGTAATAAAATTGAATGGCTTCGAGTAGTACTAGGATCGGGTATTTAACTATGAAAGTTAAATGAATTTAAGATCACCTGCACTGGAATAGAGGTTTTTTTAAAACCATTTTATTTATTATATTATAACTATATTGTTTTGTTATTATTAGCGTTACTGGGTATTGTCATCTGTCGATTTTGCAATTCTCAAATCGAAAGAAACTTTTTCTGGGGCTACCATACTACTCTTCTCACCTCTTCTTTAATAGTTCTGATTATGTAAATTCCCCTTATATTGTGAGGTTAAGAAGGACGTCTTAGATAAATCACCACAAAACCCGGCCACAATTGTCTGCTTCAATAATCTAGACTAACCGTCTGAGTAGCATGAACTGGGACCGTGATAAGTGAAATTATATTGTCCCTTCGATGGTTCAATAGTAACGTATTTACCTGCTGGATTCAGAGAAACTCGGCTGGTTGGTTTAGATTCGAAATTGAGTGTAAACAAAGACGCACTTCGTTTTGCGTTAAAAGACGTCAGCCAGCGGTCCGAAGCAACCCTTAGAGATAGCAGTAAGACCAAACGTAAAGTTTGAAATATTAGGTAAAGCTAAGAAATGAAAAGCTAAATACTAATCAGATTCTCAAAGGTAAAAGATCAGGCTCTCCTTTAATTTACACTGAAAATAAAACACTTATTACTAAGCAGTCTTTATTCATGAGTCTATCGTTTACGGGCACTTGCCAACAACTTCTTCAAGCATCTTCTGTATAGACTACATCTGAATAAATTCAAAACGAATGTTTTTAAGACTCTGGCTGAGAAGTGAAGATCAAACGTCGCTGAATTACTTCGAACGGTTCTAGCGGTTATGACTGAATAGGTCACCCCGTACGATAGAGACAGCCTGCATTGCCAACTGGGCTTCTCATGTTCAGCTATCTAACTGTTCTCAGTCTCACTCCCTAAAGTCGTGTCTGTTTAAATTTTTATTAAAATCATTGAAGTTATCGCCAATAGTCAGCTGTGTTTAACGTACGACTCCACCCAAGATTTCGTAATTAAGTATGTCACGGACAACTCGGACGAAGTATAGCGGAATGTAGCTCTGCGTAAATTGTGAGCGCACCTTGTAGCCTTCACGATCGTGTACTGCAGTTAGGCGCAAAAACACGTATTTTTGCTAGTCGTTAAATTCAATATTCTAAATTTTTTCTAAATTTTAAAATTGAGGTTTAAAATAACAGCCGAGTAAGCTTTAGTACGCGCGTGTCAATGGGATTTAATTATGTAGCTGTCGAAATGGAACCTTTCGAAAATTGAAACACATAGACATTAGTGAGAATGAAAAGAGTTAGCCATCTTGTGATTATTAGCTGCTCCCTATATAACACATGATTGTATTGCAATATATATAGTCGTTTCAATTTAAAGTGCAGAATGGAATACATGCTCGTTCTTGTTAGCCTGGACCTTTTCATAAATAATACCCAATTTAATAATAATAAATAGTACCCAATTTAACAGTTATTATACACACTGTATTCTTAACTTGGCATTTGCTTACCCCTCACACATACTCTAAAGGACATTTTCCGATTTGAGCACAATCGTCCTGGTACAAGCCTACGATTATGATGAAGACTTGAAGCCTGCATAGCTGGCATGCCTTAAACAATTCTAGCATCGATTTGTGGTCGTTCTTTGCCATGCGCAGCCTATGCAGCAGCTATCCACATAGAAGGGTATGTTCTTATGATTTGCTACGATCGTAGAAATTAATTTGTCGAGTTATCGTCCGACATTGCTTTCAGTTATTGCTTTAAATGGCTGGTCCCTTAGAGCACGCAACGAACCGTGGGTATACGTCCGAGTTCAAACCCAGAATAACTTACATATATCTGTAAATTTGGTAGATAGAAACTGCACCACTACCCTATTCGGTTAATGTAGGCGTTTGCTGTTAACGCGATGCTCTTCATCGTATCACCCACATTTCCTTCGTTTGTCAAATCAATGAGGCAGTCTGTCTCGAAATAAATTATCTAAGCACTTTTAAAGTTTTTTTTTTTTAATAATAAACTTAACTGTTGTAGGACTGTTCATTACATACGGTTTTGGTGCTGGGAGTAAATCACAGACATACGTCTGTTTGCGCATATGTTTATCGCACTCCTGCGAGGGTTTTTCCAGCTGGATCGATATCAATTAGTATATCTCAACTAACCAATGTCATATTTTTTTCGTACTACCAATTTCAGGCAAAAAACCAGGACAAGCAAGGTTTTACTTCCTCTACTTAGCAGCTTGGATGTGTTTAAGTATAATTTTTTGTACGAGCTATAGCCGGAAAGATGTTACCAAATCATATTAAATAAGTGAGATAACTTCTAGTTTCTCAAAAAAGCAAAAAGGGAAATTCAGTACTCTTAGTGATTAAATGGAAAACGTTCACACGAGTGTTTAAATTAGTTAGCGTTGGCATTACGCCACTGATATCTAACGCAGAATTATTAGTTTTTTTAACTAACGAAGGCCATTTAAGGATGCACCACCCAGGGGAACCTGAGGCAATGCAGATTTCTCAGTCGCTTTGAAGCCTAAGCCCAGTCTGGCAGACACTCATGGAACGGCTCGCGAGAGTTTAACGATATCGAGATAGGTTGAACAAAGACCCTCGGGGCGTTCTGGGTGCGCTTTGAAGTGCATTCGGCCCCGCCTTAATTTTTCGGTGTCACTGGCAGGGAAGCCTGTAGTATTCGACAGGGTTAAGAAGCACATATATCACTTCACGAGCCAGGGTTATTCGAAATCAATAACGCTACAGAAGATATAGAGCCGGTCAGTGACATAGTGCGTCGCTATCAAAATCACATTTTTTTGATGTGGGTTGCTCGGGTATGTTATTAGTCTTAGGTTTGTTATTAGGGCTTATTCCAAGGCAACGATCAAATTGTTCAACGTGAATTGTTTACTCAACAAAATCGACTACATACAAATTTACTTAGAGATGTTTGCCGGAAGAAACGACAATTTAAAACCCACGTGAAAATCGTTTTCTTCTAAAACCAACGTGTCGGCCGAAGACGTGTGCCTCTATTTAAATAAGAAAACTATTTCGAAGTAAAAAAAAATGCATAAAACGTAAGAACGAAGTGCAAACTCGTGCAGGTACAGGCTGGGCAGTGCGACAAATAGAGTGTAAGGCATAAGTATTTTACTTAAATTCATATCTGGAAAATTTTCATTAGCCGTTCTCGATTGAGGACTGTTTCTTAATCGAGCTAGTCTTGAAAACAATCTCACAATACGATCGATATGTTATAGAACAGCTTTGAAAGCTAAATCGTCGCATCATGGAACTAAATCCGACATCGGCTAGTTGTGAAGCCTGCGCTCGAAGCGTACCAAAAAAAGCGATTATTAAATAGATCTTTCACTCTTTTTTTGAAGCTCTTATCCTCGTTGGAGTGAATTCACATTGTTCAATAACTGCCGCAATGAAGGCGAATATTTGGCGGGGGCCTTACGCAGTTACGCAAGAGCCTAAATTGGTTTCCTTCATGGCTCGCGACTAGAGGCCGTGTTACATGCTGTCTGTATTTATTTATTCAATCGCGAATCTAGTCGAGATGGGCTCTGAAAACAAATACGTCCGACCCATTGTATGTTTATTGCATACAGTTATAATGACTGTTTATGCAGACGATAAAGTAATAACATGTTTTAAACAGTTTGGCGGTATAATTGAGAACCTGAGTAACTGCAATTCGTCAATAAACAGAGCTGAGTTAATTTCAAAATAGTGTTCTTAGTAACAGACACGCATAGGCAGGAGGGGCGTGTTTCTTAACTTTTTTCGGTATGAAGCACAAGCGTGTACGTGCCGTAGGGCGATGTGAGAGATGTTAGCTACTACGTACGTCGTAATAAAACCTATTTTTTTGCCGTGCTAAGAGTTAGTTATATTCAGATGATTATTTAGATGCATGGGCATGTGACACACATTGCGGCCAACTAAATACGGCTATTAGGTAGATTTGAATAAATATCAACGCTAAAGCTATGTTATGTAACCTTGCGGCCCATGCAACTGTTTGCCCGTCTGTTAAGAAATTTAGTAGTTCTCAGAATCAACCTTGTTCCATATTTGTTCGTGACTGTTGGATGATGCAGACAGGAAGTTACAGACATAAACCACATGTTTGCCCCAAGGAGCCCATGAACGATCCAGGCACCTGGAGATCCTGTCTTGCATTGATGTCGCTCAAGGGATCAGTCACTGATCATATTCGCGAAATCCACTTGGAGCTCTTCCGATAATATTTTCCATGGAAGATGGCCATCTAACAGAGATACAGTTGATATTTTCTTTGAATTTACGTCTCCAACGTTTGGCTGCCAAAACATCTAGTTTTACAGTTGGAGATTTGGCAAAGACTTGAACCATGAACGCCGATCCTCCAATGTGTAGTGTTTTTTAAAGTGTAGAATTTCTCGGCACTAAATAGAAAATCTTGGCTCAATAGTTTCATTGGGCATTTGAATGAGCATCATGATCATTTGCGTTAGAAATTTATATTGATTATATAAATTAAGATGCCCTATTAGCGATTGGCTAGACTGTCTATTTTTCACTTGACCCCATTTGTATGGACCGGAGTCGCAAGTATAACCTTCACGGCCACTGATAGCTTGTAACGGATGCGCTTCATAAAATCATCCTTTGGTACAACAAAACTACGTTAGGCAGTTGTTATGCAAGAGGAGAAATCTACTTAGCATTTACATGTACTCCCTAGTCCTGGGAGCTAATCTTCGACGAGTAAGGCCACAGTCCAGAAACGTCCTTCCCTGGTGCTTCAGATTTATTCAAATGAATAAGCGACTACCGTAATAAAGTCAGCGATACTTGAAATGTTCTCAACAGTTCACGGCCACAAATAACTATATTTTTTGAGGATGGAAATTAGGTAATATAGCGTTGCTTGCAACCGAAACTACATTTTTATTACAGAGCCAATTAGGATAATTAATATCAGTAGTCCAGTATGTAAAATATCAGATTTTACTATGAACGACAATATTTGCTATATTATAAATTATAAATGACATTTTACTCGAACGATTGCCTCATGATTTTTTCCAAGAGCCCAAGATGAAACACGGCTTGCACTTATGTAGACTTCATTCGGGGTGTTTATATAGTCTTCCCGTGAAATTTTAGTGAAATCTATAAATTGATAGCAGTCGAATGAAGACCATATTTCTGCACGGGAATTTTTTTTGTTATATATAATTACTATATTTTATATAATCATCATCATCATCATCACCATCATAAACATCATATATAAATGTTTGCCATAAAGAAAAATACTCGGCATAATTCGCCTTCAAAACCACACTTCGGATATCTTAGCACGCAACAGGGTTTGTTTGATTGGGCTATCCCTTATGCCGTTAATTTTACTGATTTTTATTTGTAAAGTATTAGAAAAGGCGGACATGGTCATCTTTTATAATTAACCGCTGCAACGTACCTTTCAAAGCTGCCGATCTTAGGAAACAACGTGAGCGGATGTGGGTGGAGGAGGTATCGTGGGCTAGCAACACATCTATTAGCACAACGATTTGCTGCCTAGTAGGAGGTGGATGTATGCCTTGTTCCATGTTCGTCGACCTGGGACCGGGAACTGTGGACGAGATTTACTACAGAACTTTCGGAGTCCTCTTTCGGCCTGATAGCTTTGTTTACGACAAGAACAAAAGACGTACAGCGCGAAAAGCTGAGCGCGAAACATGCAGTCTGTGGCGCCTGTTTTCCCTACCATTCATCAAAAAATAAATGCGTCTTGATTGATCGCGGTAAATCTATCGTTGATTTCCTGGTAAATCATCAATTTTCGTCGAAGTAGATGTGAAGTATATTTATGATTATAACCGATATCTGGCAATACATATGTGTTCCATCTGATCGTAGCTTGCGACCAGCGATCTAACAGAGCGAAGCAAGGAGCAATTAGATAAAAGGCCATTACATGGTAGATGGCGACAAGTTGACGCAGTGTTAGACACTATGCGTAAGGAGGCTGAAGGCTGCGATTTCTTTCAGGGACTCAGACTGACGCTATTCCACCGGTACCAGGTCAGGAACGAGTACTCTGATCCTATAAACAAATATTCCGATCGTATCATGAGCTTTTTGGTTACACGTTCACTTAAGGCTAGTGTAAGGAAATGATTCAAACCCAGCTATTCGCAAATGGTCCGTACACGTTTCTCCGTAAATGTTTAAGTGTAGTTCGTAAACTAGTATTCACCTAACATGTTTATAGTCATATCGGTGCGCAATTTCTATTGTCAGTTCGGTAGACAGGCCAAGTCCTACAACGCGATTCTTTTAGTCCACCAACTGCTTCAGACGTTCTCTTTTTGCAATGAAACATTGTACGGTATCTGCTTAAATTACAAGTTCTTGTATAGCTCGAATAGAATAACCTCGTATCAGGGACGATCCCCGGCGTGCCTTCATGTTTTCATACCAGGTCATGTTGTCCTGACGTTAGCAGGTTCACACTAAATGATCAGCTATTGATTGCCGATATCATGCAGCAAATGTCCAATGTGCATAACACGGTGACCTACTGTGGCCCTCATCATAGGCATTATTTAACTGTTGCCCCCATTTGCAGGTATAGGGTGTTTAGTTAAGGCGACTAGATTAGATTTTTTTTTTTATTAATACAAAGGGTAAGTGCTTTTTTTCGAATGCCGAAGAAAAGGTATATAAAAAAAATGTGATAGCCGCTGAATTGACATCTAAAAATCCTTCATTAAGAAATGAGCACGTCCTGTCTGCAACCTTCTATAATACCTCTATAAAGTAAACCAGTACATGTCTTAAGGCCGGATAGTCGGCACTTATCCTAGGGTTTCGGCCCACATTATTAGAGCAAAACAGACGCTGAAGAGGGGCTCTGCGAGATAGTGGTAGTTCAACATTTGATGCCATCGGTATCGTTGTAGTATGTTCCACTAGTGTTTCTTCTTAGTGGCTTGTCCGGAAACGGATTGCGAACGACCGGAAATCCGGGTACTTGCTTCTGGCCTGCCATGCTACATGGAGCATTACTATAGGGCAGCAGCTGCACAACGAACGTTTCGCGATACGTAAGTGGATTACCTTACCGGTCCTTTCGACTATAAAAGGTAGTTTCGCTTGACTAGAAATTTGCTTTCTTAGAACCGAGCGAATGTTCTGCCATAGACTGTTACCCAACGTTAGCTAAAAACTAAGACCCATATTAGAGGCAAATTAATCAATTTTGAATTTCGACCGCCATTTTATAGGTGTCACAGAGATTTTATCTGCTGATTCCTTTGGCATTTCTCTTCAGCCAGGCCCGATTCATATCGTTATGATCCCGATTGTGTTGTAAAATTGAAGTAGAGCCAGCACCAATTGAACATCGATGAAATATGTGTTAGGTGCTTTTTTGATAGCACCTCGATTCTTCTGTACAAATCTATTCATATTTATATATAATAAGCAACGGATATATGAAAGGAACGATTTTCCAATGACATCCATAATGAAATGTTGACGTTGTATTCAAACTTCACTGGCTAACAGCTTAATGATCGCTCGACGCAAACTCTGATTTGTTAAATTGTCAATGAATTAACTGTTGTTTTTTTTCTTTAATAATCAAATCGATCGTATTTGACATCAATCCTCTAAGCATTTGTGGAGGCGTTACGGACCGACTCTTACCGGAAAGCTAACATGTACAATGCCAACATTATATGAACGAGATCGATCGTTATACAGCGCAAAAAATGTTTGTCAAGTAGATCCTTCACGACGTAAAGGTAAGTGTGTGCGACATTGCCTCATGAGGTGTCAAAATGAGGCCCAGGATATCTTCAAAGGAATTAGAGAACAGTTCACAGAGATGGAACGTGTACATCTACGTATGCATCTATGCGAGTAGCACCAGAGGACTCAATCCAGTGAGATTACATTGCACGGTTGAATGCACTTTTGTCGTTGGAGAACATACTTCGATATTGCTAAATAGCGGTAAAAGACGTGCATTACTCTCGGCAAATATTATATATATACTTCAGTATTAGGTTCTGTGCAATAAATATAAGCCCTAGTTCGGAACCAAGCGGAACTGGGACGCAAGCATGGACTTGCGAACCCGCTCAACGTGTGTAAACCCATTTTACGTAGTTTGCAAAAGGATAGATACGCTTTTAGTTCATAGTTTTACTAAGACACGTCGGAGGTAACGTGATACAGAGCAAGCAGTTATGAACTGTGAATCTTCTTAAACATTTAGACACGACGCGTTCATCTATGCTTCTCATCTACGCTAGACAATGCCTTTTTTCGCAAACAACATAATATTCTCTATTCAATAGAAGAAGATATTGTCAGCCCATTTTTCTGGGTACGTTGACGGGCTCAACGAACCCAGAAAAACTCGACTACTAGGAACCTGATAATAGTATCTGACAGACAAACATCGATTGTTGAAAATAAGTGACATCTGTATCTATGCAACAATTGAACGAAATCGTACCTAAGATTGACCTAAGCTTACAGCCATCGAGATGCTTTCACCCTAATTATACATTTGGGAGTCACCAAGGGTTTACGCAGTCCTCGTTTGCTCCTTAAAAATGAATTATCGTTTTTTATATGTAAGATACTTCGTTACTTAGCTTCCCCATGTTCAAATATATCGGTACTAGATTCATTTCGATAAGTGATAAAATAATAGCTTGTCGGTACCATTGTTCGAAAGGACACATGCTCTGAATTTTCAAATATTCTTAGTTTTAAATAGCTTTATATTTGACGCAACGACTCGCCTGCTTTTGATGTTGTATCATAAGCCCTTTTTACTCTTAGACAAGACACTTCCCGGCCGTTAGGAGGTTTTCAAAGCTTACAAAATAACAACAGGCTCAGTACCTACCGGTTAACTGTGCAAGAAACATTTCTATGTAGGTCTTGTGCTGTATCTCATCTGCATTAAGTAAATGTTATCTAGTCTTTGTTTACAGCCTTAAAAGTACACCAGATCTAACTACTGATTTCACATCTGTCACTATCCTAGTTTTAGCATAGAACGAAGATAAATCTCTTTACGTTTATCTTCATTTGTTTAGGTTTTAACGTGAGAGTACTTTTTCTACAAACGGGGTTAGTTGTCGTCGCGTAGTTTGCGCTTGTTTACCTTGCGCCATTTTTCGTATCTTTGGGGACTAGCCGTAACAAAGCTTAAGGGCAACTGGGGGCAAGCCCGGACCATAAGGACTGTTTACTTATTGGAGTACAGGCAATGCGGAATAAACAGTAATCCTTTTAAAGCTGACCTAACATTTTCACCCAGTTAAACTGCGTGCCGAGTTGAACAGTTCCGTATAAATGGGTTTCTCACTGGGAATATCAGGTGGCGCCACTAGCCATATTGAAGGAACTCCGATCTACAAGTAGTATCAGACGAGCAGTAGGTCGCAGAATTCGGTTTCCTCAGAAATCTTGTTTCCTATAGCAAGTTTCGTTCACTCTATTTAAACGATATGTCAGCCGACCTTGCAAGAAATGCGAAACCTGTCTAGTAGACGTCAGCATCGTCCAGCTTAGATCGCTAGACGCCAATGGCGCTACGCAATATTAGACATACAAACGCAGCGTCAGCATCCTTGAGATGTTGATGATACTGTCTGCCCTAAGCGATTTTAGAATAACGCTAGGCTGATAAGCTGACGATACGCGTAAATGTCACCATCTTGTTTTCTGTGACATGTCGTAGCCTGCCGCTTCAATGTATGTATTCAACTTTCGAAATCTACGAAACGCCGTAACCTATAGAAGTAAACAATAGGAGCACTGGCTCGATGCAGCGCTCATAATACTGCAACGAGTTGCATTTAACTACGTAGTACCAATGGTCGTTTTTCACAAGCACCGTTGCGCAATTGTACGGTTGTATGGAAGGGTCTCGCTGCCCTGCGATTCGCTTTTTGGGTGGTGGGCACATTTATTCCACTGCAATTAATTCACTGCTAAACGTAGGCATCTGGTAGCGAGGGATCGTGTAAGAGCGCCGATCATCGACGAATCGCTGCTCGGTCGTTGGTCGATTTTACTCGACCGACGACCCGGTGATCAGACAATAAACGTAGCATCGTGACGCGGATGGATGTCCCACCCGTCCTCGAGGCATAGACAGCGGCATCTGCGGCCGCCGTCGCCGTGCCCACCGGTCGATGGTAGTGGGGCGGCCTCCATCATCCGGTGCCGGAACGGAGAAGCAATGCCGACAACAACGGGTCAGAATAAAGAGTTGAACGGGAGTGGCCGGGGTGTAATAGGGAAGAGTTGTTGCTGCTTTCAGTTGGTTGTACTGCTGCTCGTGTCGGTCGAGCGGTGGCAGCGACGGCGGGGTGTCTGGTTGGGGTGTTGGCCGTCCTGGACGAGTGGGGTTGCGCCCTGGTCTGTCCGTCCATCCGTCGGTCAATCTGTTGGTGGCTTAGTTGGTTTGGTGGCCGTGTGGGGGTGTGGACGAGTGTGGTTGCTGCGGATAAACCAACGAATTCACCGAAGAATGCGTGTGCTGCGGGGAAGGGCAAAGGCTTGAGCTGGACGGTGCCTCGCTAGTGCAGCCTGGCCTTGGCTACGCGCTAAGACCCTGCGCCTGCTGCTACCTCTTTTGTGCTGCTGCTGCTTCTACTCGCCGAGGGCAGCTTGTCTCTGCCGAAGCCTGTGTAGCCCTGCGTGGCCTAGGCAAGCCCTCTCCTCCTTTGAGGGCACGTTTGCTGCCCACCTGCTCCCTCGCCTACCTTCCTGCTGAACCCGGCGCGTCCAAGTGCCCGCGCTATTCTCCTCCCTTTCCCTCTTTCTCTTTCTCAACGCTCCGACTCCTCACATCCATCTCCGGCACTCCTTTTCGCCCTCTCCCCTGGGCCCGGAGTCGACCAGACAGCAGCAGCTGGCCCTCCAGATGAGCCCTTTCTTAACATGCCCCTCACATGACGACGCAACGTAATCCATTTTCAAGCTTACCCATTTTCTTAAGTTTCGTTTAAGCGCGTGCCGCCGAAGTGTGCGGGAGTGGGAGGCAACGCGCGGCACAGCATGGCTTCGCTTCTTCGTTCCAGCTTGCTTTAACAACACAACTAACAGTTGTATGATTTCCGCTGATTCGTTGTATTGTTGTTCCTGTTGCCAGGCGCGCGGGTCAAGCGTGCACGCGATTTGTTAGTAAAAATGATAAAATAAGCAAAAAGTGAATAAACAAAGTCAAAAGCGATCGAAAAACGAAACCAGTTATCAAGCAAAAGCAAACAAGGAACAAGACAAATCATCTGGCGACTATACATGGAGTAGTGTTGAAGATTGTAGCGCGACGGATGCTGCTGACGGTAGTTCGTGGAATAGTGGTACTTCGCTCGTGATTGTCGTTGTCGAGTCAGCCAATCAGTATCTCTAGTAATCCGTTTATCGTGCAATAGTGCGGTGTAAGCAAGTGATGGCCTAGGCAGGTGTAAAGTAAACGAAGTAACAAGCCGACAAGTTGAAAAGAACTACGGGGTACGCGCGGGTATAGTCGTTGTGTCGTGTGTCCCTCTTTCATTATCTTTCTCTATATTTGTGGACAGTGCGGACTGAGCTGCAGCGCTGACGCGCCGGCGAAAACGCGGCAAAGGCGTGGGCAGCTGCTGCCGCTGCCCCTGCTGTGTGTGGGCTTGAGTGAATCTTCTTATGCGGCAGTAGTGCATCTGTGTTATCCAGCAAATCCAAGACGCTCACGTTCGATTTCGGTAGAGGAGGAGGAAAAAGAAACGTGCAAAAAATAAGAACAAGAAGATGTTATAGCGGTATAATTGTGTTCTACTGAGTAAATATCGTAGTAAGCGGCGGCAGCAAATAAACGCGCGGTGGAATGACTATGCGTCCTTCAAAAGATTCACCGAAAATTTTCGCCGGCGGTTCTGATCCGGTTTTCCTTTTACATTTTTTTGCTCTTTGACCAATCTTGTCGTCTGCGCGCGTTTCGATCACACGCGCCTGTAATAGAAACAGCGTTCGGGACACTGTTGTTACAGGCGGTCGTATTTGCTGCATTACTGCGGCCAAATTGTGCCCATCAGTTGAAACCTCGCTGTTACAACGCTGCTTGAACGCGCAACGCGTGCTTGGGAACCTTGGGGCTGTTCGGGGCCGGCGCCTCTCTTCCCGGCCGCCTGATGCCCCAAGCCGTAAGAGCACGACCGAGAGCAGCAGGACCGCTACGGACAGGGCGCACGCATTCAGCGTGAGGAGGTGCAGGGCTTCATGCGGAATGAGGTGATCAATGGACGCTCGTATACAACGATGGCCCCGTGATTGTGAACCATCTGGTCGCGGTGGGCAACGGAGTGCGTCGATAGCGGATAGTAGAGGAGCGCGCATGTTTACCACCAGCCTTGTCAGCGCCGCCGATCACACAGCGGCTGTGTGAGTAAAGTGACGGGTTCGGCTGCGAGCATACAGAAGCAACAATGGATATGAGAGGAATGATTGAACGAAAGTAAAGACGATTAACGAGCCCGATGCAACAGGAAAAACTCTTTGCGGCTGAGCGACAACAACCACTGCTATGGCGACGAGGTCCACACGATATCGAAACAGACGATGAACTTATCGTTGTTGTTTGGTTATTGCGGGGCCTGCTTAGGGACTGAGGCCGAGGCAGCGGTACCAGTTACAATTAGCTGAATCGAAGATTAACTAATTAACCAGAGGCAGATATTCATTCGCGTATGACAGCCCTTAGCCCGTTTGCAATAGCAATAAACCGGTAGCCTGTTACGGTTATAATTACGATAGTCGAATCTGTAGAATTGTCAACCACCGTTGCCGCCGCTGCTGCCGCCGCTGCTGTTCCGGTACTCGAGCTCTGTCTGTGAACCTCTCAGAGTGTCCGATCACATATCTCTCGTGTTATTAGACAGAATATAACTACTTCTATTGCCACTGCTACTAACACTCACAGACATACATGCACACGCGCTCATCCGCCTTCCATTTTACCACGCTGGAACACTCAGGACGCTAGCGGACAAAACAAAAAGCTGACCTCGATCGGTGCTAAACGAGTCTCGTGACTCGTCGTTATTCTGTGACATTCTGTGTCCTTTTTGTTGCTGCACCTATCGTCATCATTGATAAAGGGAAATTTCGTGTAGGGTTGATCTTGTATCGTGCAGCTATCGATATTTGGACTAACGCACTTCAATTTTCGCGGCCAGGATCTATCAGTCAATCGTCATCGGCGTGTGAACCGTCGGTTGTATTTGTGCTCTTGGATAATGTGTCACTTCTGATGTAGCAACAATAATACAAATAACTTGCAGCGCCACCTATGTAGCAGCTGTGTAGATCGCGTGTAAATACAACAACATTTTGGGCAGTTACAAGAAAAGTAAAAACAAGTTAGAGCGGCGACAGTTAGATTGATGCGCACTTCACCATTATGACAAAGCAGCTCACTCCTGTTGTTGAATTTAGCCATTCGGGACTAATAGAGTCTCTTAATGTCTCTTTTCGTTTACCTAAATAGAACGCTCTCTTGTTTTCTGCCCTTGCGGGACTAGTACTTAACACTGCCTTATCAAATTTACTAATGGTACAAAGGTGAACTTGATGACAGTAACAACAATAACAACGAGCACGCGAAGTAGAGCTATCTGCGTCGATAGATGTGACATTGCCTGTATCGGGAAACTGCAGAAACGAGACAATTATATCAATGAAGAAATCTAACGGGATGACGTGTTCTATAGTAGCCAATTAACAGCTGGATTCACGACTAATAACTTATCACTAGCTCGGACGAACGGAAGAAGATACGACCACCAATGTTGTAGCAAGCGTCAAACACGTAACGATCCTCATACACCATCGAAACGCTGAACCAAGCTAGGACCTGAGAAGTGGCCCATAATTCGATTGTCGTTTCCGCGTCGACGCATTGATGCGTTAACAACGACAAGAACGATACGAGTTGGGCGTGCTGGAGCGGCGAACCTGTAGTGTTGGACCCTTTTGTTCGCGTGTCGTCGTTTACATTCAGGCGACCCGGCATCAGCGCCACCGGCCAATGTAGCTCGTTGTCGTAAACACGACGATTTACAAGGAAAACCAATTTTGCAAAGTTGCTGCTCCTGCTACAAATTGTTACAGAATCTTCTGTTGTTGTTGTTGTTGTTTGCCGCCGCCGCCGTTGCTATTAAGAGCCAAAGGCCGGCCAGAAATCGCCCGCAGACGCAATCGATCGGGGCGCGCGGAGCGACGTCGTCGTCGTCGTCGTCGTCGGCGGCCTCCGAGTGTTCGCCTTCTCAAGTCGAGTCTGTGTTTCGAAGTTGGAGCCCATTGACCAGGATCCGACGCAAGGCGCAGCTGCAGCAGTTGCTTCCGCTTCGGGCAGTTCGGGTCCGGTGTTTGATGCGGCGACCCCCTTTGCCAGTCCGCCTCCAGTGCCACGTCACAGCACCTCTCGTCACACACACATCATCATCAGCAGCAGCAGCCGCGGCCACAGAGACCACAACAAACGAGAGAGGAGCACCGCAACGGCAGGCGGCGGGCGATCGCCCGCCTCAGTCAGCACCATATCACGCAGCAACTGGGCCAGGTCTTCGAGCTATGAGGATGCGCCTTGTCCTGAAGCATCCTCGCACGGTCACCATCCTCCGGCTGCCCTCGCCGGTCACCTTCCCTCCACATCGGTTACGGAGTTCGACGAGCCAGTTCATCACAGCCAATTCACAGCAGGCGGCGGCGCCGGCCTTCCGTCGCACCCCGGCCACCTGCACGTTGCCGCTGCCGCCGTCGCCCATGTCGCCGGGCACAACCAACTGCACGCAGTTGGTGGTGTCGGCATTGGCATCAGCGGTTGTAGCGGCACCGGGGGCAGCGGCATTGGCACTGGCAGCGCCGCCGCAGCTCACCATTCGGCTGCCCCCCTGCGCGAGTTCGGCCTACCACTACCACGCATACGAAGTGCGAAATCGCACTCGCTGTCACGTTCGGTACCGTCGTGTTCGACCGTCAGCGAGAATTTTGTCTCGTCACGAAAGTCGTCACCGGGCATCGTACGTTGTCTCTCGCTGGGCGAGCATTCACCCTCGAGTCCACCTTCTAGCCAGCAGGGACGTCGCGACCCGCATTACGAGCTTAGCTGGCGGCTTGAAGACCTGCTGTCGCAAGCCCAAGAACTTGAGAACAGTCAAGCAGGGTCAGAGCAGTCGTCACATCAACAGCTCGCTGGTTCAATGGGCGCCAGTGGTGGGGGCGGCGTTGGTGTTGGCCTCGGCGGAGTCGCCCAGCTCACGCAGCTCAGTCCGCTCACGACGCTGCAAGTGGAGGCGGACGACGAGGAAGCCGAGCCAGACTCGCTCGTAGACATCCTGGCCTGGTTCACCTCGGGGCCTATCAACTCGTTGCGTATTCTCGTCATGTTGTTCATTGTCATCACCGTTGTTGGCTTTATAGTTCTGTCTCCGTTACTTCATATGTACATGTGATGACCGCTTCACGGACCTGTTCCGGTACATAACAGGTACATAGTCAACAACAACAACAACATTAAAAGTAATAATACGAAGCACAAAATTGACACGATAAAAAAACAATATCAATACCAATAATACCGCCCGTAACAACAATTGGAAAAAAACACTAGAACCATTTATATAATAACACGAACAATAATAAATTTTCAACAATTGAGATGAAACGATGCGCGCTAATTAATATACCGTAACTGTAAGTATTCAACTGAAGACGCAGCAAACCGTTATCCATGTTACTATTATAATTATTACTCGTTATCACCACTTCCATGATTGCATTATAACCTAACAATGATGATCGTGACGACTGACTAATGTTGATAATATTCTGATGAGGAAAACGACAACACATCCATTATCTCAATAAAAATGCCCCAACGTTATTATGACCATGATGAAGATAGTAGTAGTGACAATGTTAACAATATTGATAGTAATCATGATTATATAAAAAGGATATATATAGGAGACTGTAAGGAGCATGTGTAGACGCCAGCTGGATTCACACCTCGGACGACTGTTTATGTTCGTGCTGCACACAGAACCGTTAAAAAAAAAACAACCTGAAAATAAAAGAAGATCGCAACAATAAAATGTCGTACATATATACAGTCGTGCATTTCGTGTGCCAGTGGAACTAGGTGAGACCTCAAAGTATTTCACCACCTATAAGGTTAGTCGTCGATTTAACACGACTCGGCACAGCAGCAACCCAGGTAGCGAGGAATAGCTGAAAAGAAAATTTTTAGGATTAGAGGGGAGCGAAAATCCATACGACGGCCAAAGTATACCGATACGATGAAAAAACAGGTTGATACTGACGTACAAAAGAGGTACACGCATGGTACGTACACATACATATAAGATCTTCCCAAACCTATAGGACGATGCTTCTTCATTAAAAATTTATTTTGGAAGACTTCGAATACTGAATACGCTGCAGTTCATATACCAGCCCATTGTTCCGGTAACGGTTGAAAGAAAAGTCTTTTTCATCCGATTGTTGAATGATTTCCTTCTGCGTTGCCTGAAAACGTAACAACACCGTCCTGTCGTAATATTTCGGAGCTTTGTCTCCTCGTCCATTACGTCCTAGCGCTGTCCAAGAGATACAGATAGACAGTAAAGACGCACTAAGACATATGATATACAGACAAACACCGAGAGAGCAGGGTAGCACAAATGAAAATCGTTCGGTTGCCAAGAACCTCAAGTGTTTTCAGATTTTTTGAACTCTTTCAAAATAAAAGGGCCGCTTTATACAAATCGTAATTACCTGTCCATGATGGAGCATCAATTGTCCGCGCGACAAATATCCGCGCACGTACGCGCACATTCATATAGAGACGTCTATCTATACTACTCTATACAGGGCAAGGGTGAGCGACCGAGAGCTTGGTCCTACCATTCCAGAGTGCGAACTCAGAGGGGCAAACGAAGATAAGGGATCAGATAGAAAAAAGTAATATTGCGTCTCAATCATTCGCCTCCTGACCGATCAACCCGAGTCTCTGTCTGACTCACAAAAAATACGTCCGATAGTCGTCGAACCTTTTCGTTCGAGGCCATGTTCTGCTCTGCTTTTTGTGGTCTACTACACGAGTTTAATGTTGGAACGACTAGCTGGTTCTGTTTGGAGCCACAGCGGCCGCTACGACTCCTGCTTTTGTTCCTGCGGTGTATAGCGGGTGAAATGACGCCTGTTTCTATGGATGAAAATGATACATGATGACATTTTGAAAGATGAGTGAGTGTTTGTCAACGGTGTTTGCTTACTATGGCGGTGATTGAGTCTTTTCCATCGAACACAATGACGTTGTTTATTTTGATGTTGATGACCATCGATATAACGACGGTCGTGATTATGATGGCGCCAACGATAACCGAGGCCACGGCAGTGATGCTTGTAACGGCAATGCGTCGTCGTGCGTAAATGAACGTAAGAACGCCCGGGACAGGTTTGCAAGATGTGTGACGTGCGACTGACTTCAGTCGCAGTATCAGAGTTTATGAGATAACATTAACGAAATAAGAAAAAGTAGTAGCACAGAAGCACAGATCAGCAATGGCAATTTTTTGTTCTCTGTCACGTAAAGGAGGCGAAGACATTGAAACGGTCAGGAAAGGTGACAGTGGTGATTAATAACAACATTTCAAATCAGATCTCGTTCTGTTTCGAGATATACGATTTAGAGTATAATAGAAGTTCCCAGCGCTTCCATCTCCCGGGATCTACACTTATCCCGTTCTCATATGGGTTTTGCCCTTTTCTCTATCTACTAAGTCCTTGCTCGACGCCTGAATTCGTCAGCATGACGTTTCATAGTTTCGTTCTGCCTTCCGCTTTGTTGTTCGAATCGAGCCCTTACCAATCCTGTTGCTTTTGGTGCTTTCTCGACGGTTGAAAGATGTCCCGTTCAGTGGCGCTCTCTCATGGTGTCCCAATAGCAGAACCCGAGATGCGCAATCACTCCCCTGTGCGTTTGTCGTCTAGCCGTTTGTCGCCGGTGGGCCTGTCGGTGGCGTTTGGCTGTTCCGTCGTTCGGCCACCATCATTTCTGCGTACGATGTCGGCTCCACAGCAGAGGCGAATCCGCACCGCTGGCACCGTCCATGGCGGCAACGGCGGCGGCAATATTGTTATTGCTGCTACTGCACCCGCTAGCTTTGCTACCAATTTACTTGCCGCTTCTCGGCTACTCCAGAGTGCTCGATAGATGAACCGGAAAATGATGGCTGTTTTGCCCCCATCTTTCTAGGCGCACTTCCCGTCCCTTCCACACTGTTCGACCACTCATGTGCGTCCCCTAGAGACACAGCGAACGAGTTTCTTCCGCCTTGAGTCCCACAAAAGGCATCCTTCCTCTTTCTAGGCCGCTTGTACGCTTCGGCTCGTTTTCTTCTCCTTGTTCTCTTTCAGTGTCCTCTCCCTTCGGTAGCTTCAACGCTTCCCACCAACATGCGCTTCCAGTTTCCGCTACTGCAAGCCGACATTACCTATACTTGTACCCAGTACCAGACGAGGCGGGGCTATTTTTCAAATAAAGCTGCCAGTTTGTCTCAACATTTGGTGGCTGCTACCATCATTGCAACCGTCGTCGGCCTCGTTTCTGTCGTTGCATTACTGTCGTCAGGCGGCGCTTGTCGTGACGATCGCCTTCCTGCACTCCCGTACCTTTGTCTCTTTTTCCCCTACCGCCGCGACGGCCGTCGCCACCCCAATTGTCCCCACCACCCTTCATTCTTGCTTAGCTCCCCAATCACCTCTTCTGGCTGGCTCCCACCTCTCCTGGCAACGGCATCGATGATGGTGATTCTGTAGAGAAACAACCAACGAGGAGAGAAAGGGGTCTCCAATAGCGCAAGTTTGAACGGCGGTGCCAGCAGCCGCAGTGGAAACAATGGCGGTGAAGACGACGGCAACGACAACACTGTGAACAAACACGCCCAAGAGTATAATCCCTCACCGGTACCACAATCATACATCTAAGCCACGCATGCAATCTCCTACTTCAAACGAATACAAGGACAGCATCTTAAAACCTCAACCACAGCTAAAATGACAACTACAAATATACGAAGAGAGAGCTTCGAGTGAGGCTCAAAGGATAGCGGCTACGGGCTATCAGAACGTGATTCGTGATACCCTTAACAACAGCAACGATGGCGGAAAAGTACACAAATAAACCAGGTGAACAACAAAGGCACTAAGTCGTAATTTTCGTTACAATTTCAATGCCACTGTTGCGGCCGTATGGGATGCTAATGTAAGATAGAGGCGTTGGCAAGGTGGTCAAAAAAAAATGTTCGTAAAACCACAGGTTCGTTACTGAACTGCAGATTTTGGCTAGACAAAGTAATGATTCTGAGGCTTAATCTGTGCTTAGCATAAAGCAGGATGTGAGACATGGAAGTACTTAACTATTTGCCATATTTTCATGATGTCCAGCTTGAACCGGACCAGGCCAATTCAAGGATAGGTACAATATAGAAGGAGACATCGAAATAGTGAAACATGGTTCAGACGTAAAAACATCACCTAAGGTAAATAAGAGCTCACAGCAGCAAGATTTAACATGTGAAAATAGACGAAACTCCAAAACGAGCAATAAGAGTAGGAATACCGGACTTGTGTGCAAGCTGAATCGTTTGATGTATAAATCGAACAGTTTGCTTATCGTCGCCAGCGGAAGTAGATACATTTCGAAACAAGCAAGACGTGTACGCAGCCCTCAGAGCATCAATCTGACGAGGCTAACGAAGTTCGTAAAGATTAATGCTGTGAGCTGACGAACACAAAAACGCATTGAGGGTATCCGTCCTCTGCACCGATATCTCTTGTACACGTACACGTCAGCTAGCTAATCAACAGTTACACTAGACATGAAGTCCTGTCAAAAGCTTACTGGTTGCACATGCCTGTAAGGCTATCTGGATAACCTAGATATAAGGTAGATACAACATGGTAGACCACTGTCAAGCTGAACTGCAACGATCTAGTGAACCTATAGGCGAAGGAGCAAAGAGTCCATCTGAAGTTCCCTTTATTCAAGTAGCCAAATGGGAAACAGTGATCTTCCCGAAACGGACATTGTACAGGCATCTCTAATGTAATATAAAGTGAATAAACTGACCTCTCTAGTGTTCAACGTGCTACACGCCATTGGACATCACAGGTGGAAACTTCTCCTGGGTCCAATTCAAACAAAGTTGAATTAAGTCCATCCAGTTGTTTCAGTGCGCTCTTAATAACCGCATCTACGAAAGAATATAGAATCGCGATTATAGACTACCTTAAATGAAGAAAATTCTCAGCCTTTCGTATACATGAACCTGTTCAGTAACTTGTTTCCCAAAAGGTACCGATAACCTATACACTGGGCTAGTCGAAGTACGGCGGAAATAGTAGTAGCTACTAAAATTAAAGTCAAACAGTCTCCTTAGAACTGTTGGCCTGAGAAATCGTTTATGACGAATTTGGGTTTATTCAAGTAAGGTACTGGTTATATAATGATCGATAATGTATAGATAACTCCGATATTGACGCGTGAATAATAAAGAAAATGACCTCTTAGATCTTACGAAGTGTCGAAAGTATAAACGTGCGCGGCCTGCAGTGGGGTGGTAACACTGCTAAAGGCAACGCTCGACGATAGAGGCAATTATGTATGTTACTCGAATCTAAATGACGCTACGAAAAAAGCGGCTCTCATTTGGGAGGTCGTCCAGGTCCAAGACCTCCTTCATTCGCCCTGTAGAACTCGACATCCCTCGTCTCGCATTGTACATAACAATATATATATATATATATATATATATATATATATATATATGCATTTAAATCTAGCCATTAGCGTACTACAAGGTGGATGATGACCGTATTGAATGAATACTTATTTTAGTTATTATCATTACTGGCCATAGGCAAGGGCATGTGTATGAAGGTACCTCAATGGTAATCCGTTGATATGCGCCAATATTCCATTGAACGGATATAGTCGATGGATTCTTATCATTTCCATCATAGGGACTGTAATATAATCAAACTGGCAGCTGAAATATAATGAACACATTGGGAATGTGGATGCATCATACAAAATGGCGCGCTCGACAATGTTGTATGTACTACGAATGGTGTTAGAACGGTGCGACAGCACTGAAACCCGGTGGGACGTAAAAGTTAGCTTAAATCGTATACTACACGGCGCTAAACATGTATGTATGTATGGACCTGTATATATGAGGATGGTTTACATAGTTTCCGATCGAAATTTGGAAAGAAAGAACTTATCATTCATTCATCTGTATTATTTTCTCCTCGTAAAGTAATCTGTCATGACGGGTCGGTGTTTAGGGACAAACTTATGGCACTTGATTTTTCGAAGAAAAAATCTGTCTTGTGTCAGAAGTGTCGTTAGAAAACCTTCGTCACAAAGCTATTTCAGTTTCTAGTCTCGATTGTAATCTGTAGTTACCTAGCTAGTATATCTCGACAATTTTAAATTGCTTGCTGACCCACCGCTTAGTCGCGATCTCAATACCAAAAGTCATGATAGGATATATGTCTTCAGACTGTATTCACCTCAATCTCCGTTCAAAAAAGCGACGATTCATTATCGAGAGAAATTTTAATAATCATCCTACTGAGCTAAATGTTATGAAGACCTCTATGTGATACAATGCGACCTAACGCGAAGATAATGATCATGTCAAAGACTTAATGATATGGACAAATGATCAGTATACGCATAGGTCATATAATACACGGCAAGTGTGATTACCAAACCTGAACTATCAGCGATGCTTGATACAAACCTAACCTCCTTGCAAACAAATTGGAATTCGTCAAATGTCTAACCGCTAATGTAATCCAAAGTGTCAGTAATCCTAAACAGCTGACTCTGACCATTTCCGCAGGCAGCAGATAGATGATACCACTAGTTTCGGCATGCAATCCTCATACATATATAATCAACTACAGACATACATGAATGTATAGATCATTGCGGGTATATCGGTGTACGTAGCGCGACGAAGCGTTAAGCGACAAGCGAAACAACGTAGTGGTCGTCCGAGGTTGATCCGGAAACGTCGGACGTGCGTGACACCACACAGATGGGTCTATTGGCGTAATGTATTAGACGTTATAATGTAGGCTGAAAGTGGGCAAAGAAAAAATTGAATTCGGAGCTACAAGACACACAAGGCTCTTGTCTGCTCAGTGTAAACGTCGATTGGCCTGATCATGATAAAGACATTATTAGTTAATATCTTATTATTACCAACATAATATCACTTTTCTCACGAGTCGTTAACTATGCTATCTACTATGCTTATTATTGATGCTAGCGTGTGTCACGGATCAATGATGAATGAAATTTATGAATGAAGAGGCAAATGAGCGGGGCAAACTGTGGCAGCTGCCTGATTAACTGAGGTCATTAAGGGAGTAACAATCAACAAGATAAGATAAAGGAGAAACAGAGGAGTCGTCGATACGGAGGATAAATATGGTTGCGAGTCTAGGTGAAGATGACGGAGGCCGATTAATGTGTTGTGTTATAAATAATCTAGATAAGTGTAACGATAGTCGACGTTAAGGAAACAAAACAAAAATGCTGTGAGTATATATATGAAGCCTAATGACGATGACCATTCATAAACGAGTGCCGACCTTATGAAGTCGATCAATGACAATGATTACTGATGATTAAAATTATAATGAACGGAATTGCCTCCAGGATATTCTCTAAACTAGCTTTAAACACACATACATGCAAGGATAGATCACATAAAATCAAGCCGGCCAACCCAGATCAGAGGAAGACGACAGCAACAATGACAGCAGCAGCAACAGAGCACGATCTAACTAACATAGAAAGTGTTTAATTAAGCAAAAAAAAAACCCAATAAATTTAACCATTACTAGAATGAAGATAGAAGCTGAGTGCGATTGACGAACGGACGAATGAACTTGAGGCGTGAAGCCTCGGACCCTTGGAATCTGACTCCGTCAGCTGCCTTTTGTCATTCAAGCGGTTTAGTCTACTAATACGTAGTGAAGATGGGATTGGGACTAGGAACTCATAAAAAACAAAGGTTCGTTGGGAGGCCGACTACAGCAAAACAGAGAAATAGCGGGGCAGACCCTATAAAACAAGGCCTATATAGAGGCCTATATAGATATCCATTTTTAAGGAACTTGCGATTCTCGGCCTGCCAAACTATAACCGACAGCACATCAACAACAACGTCCGGACGCGTTGTGCCCAAGGGAAGAATCTCAAGATGATCAACTAATAAAAAATACAGGAAAATAACAAATAGGCCGCAATAATTGTAATAGCAAAATGTATTTAAACTGGTAACGCTAATAACAGCAACAACAACTGGATACGGGTCTATAACGTTGTGCCCAAAAGGTGAAAGAGGCGCCCACAGCGGCAACGGTAGAGGCAGCCAATCGTAACTGTTACGGGCAGCAAATGGCCTGACGCCAGCCCTCATTCAGGACGAGAGCTTGGCATGCTAAGTGACGCGTCCATAGCTGACAAAATGCAATAATACTTGTTGTAACAACAACGATAGCTACAACAAGGTAAGCCATTGACGACGACGACGGTGATAAATGAAGGGAATGGGGCATTTGTCAAAAACGTTGGCCTTCGAGTATAACGCTCGCAGGGCTGGATCGGCCAACAATTTCCGCAAACAATCGTAACAACAAAAGCACCTGCAGTAGCGTGACCGCGATCGGCGTAGCTCACGTGGCAAATGTAATGGGCACGTATGCAACCCAAATAAGAAAAGCTGCTGACAAATGACGATATGATAATCATGACAAACAAATAAACTTTTTCAGGCGTCTGATAGGAACAACAAGGAGAAACGGTAATGCTAACAACATTATGATGAGCAACGATAAATGATTATAGTAATGATAATATAATAATAAAAAAGATATTGTGTACGACGGAACACGTGTGTCAAGACAAGCACAGAGAGAGAATAGAAACATACTGACGCAATAAATTGCGATCAGCGTAAAAGCTGAACTTGATCTTCATCATGATGGGGGGATGGAAAAGACAACAACGACCGTAAACGTGATGTATATCTAAATCAATAAGGAAATAAGTACGCCTATTAAAACTGTGTGTACGTGTCATGAAAAACGCAGAAATAATAGTAAATGCGAGAGAAACAACAACAACAACAACAACAACAACAACAAACACCAGAAGCGAAGAAGCAACTAGTATCAACAAACTATTTACAATAAAAACACTGAGCTGCAAGCTACTATTTGAGACAGTTTGTTTTATTTTTACTTTTTAACAGGCGTATACATTTAGAACAGCTGTTAAATTAATTGTTTTAACTGTAGGAACTCTAACGTCTGCCGATAACAGAACTGGTGGTAAGGTAGCGACGCGATAGTTACTTTATAACACTACTTAGAACTTCTGCAATTTAAGTTTAGTGATGTTTAACATGCCCACCCTACTTCTCTAGAAGTGGGATAACTTTTAATCTTATAAATACGCAGCCTCGCTAGCTGATTCGCTCAGTCCATATATATATATGTATGTATATATTTCGTTGACCTGCCAGTGCCAGGAACTAAATGGGGTGCCTTAGGTAGGCAACGAAGTTACTCAACTATTCAATACAGGCAATATTCATTTAGTGGTGGTTTGTAGAGGGACGGTTGATGACTCGATCTGCAGCCCTAGAACGGAGGGTGTCGGTGAATTTTCTACTCAGCAAAATTAGCGTGGTAGGCAAACGTGGTCCGCCAACAGAGATAATGGCTTGTTATTGTCAAATGCACAGACATATACCTCATGTCTGCCAAAATTAAAGCGAACATCACTTCGATATGCCATTCGAGTTCTATAGCACATTATAGTGGCACAAAAGATCACCTTGATATTTGCCCTTCGAGCCTGAGGGTCTATGACTTCTATAAGCTATATAAATATAAAATTATACTATATAAGTTATATAATCTGAGACTTTTTTTTAGAAAGCGTGAATTGTTCCAATCGTAGCTGCACGTAAATATGGATTGGCGCATAAAACTCAACGATTAGTTACGATGAACAAGCATTTCTACTTGACAATGGTACAGATCGGCATAATTTTAGAAGAACACGATCGTGCTGAGACCTGAGACCCTTGGTCTGCAGCAGACGTCGGTAGAAAAATGCCATTTGCTTACACGTTCTCTGATATGATGCTCCCTTTGAGCACTAAACTGGCCTAGTGCAGTGTAATTATTTCAATACCGGTTTGCCGGCGGGGCAAATTATGATATTATGTATTTTTTCAAATCGTTAAGCACAACAATGTATAGTCTTACTGATAATTTCAACTAACTGCATCGACGGCAGTCGAATGACTCGTTCGCTCTACCATATGTAGGTATACGAAAGGTCTTTGTAAGGTTTCTAGACAAATTTACCCTGGAAACTATTAGATTTGTAAATGGACTCGGTTTTGAGGAACTTCTACCTATTATGTTTAGATCTCAATAGGTCCCCTTTTTCAAAAAAGCGTTTTTATGCAGATGGATTGTTTCTCTCTTATTTAGACTATGCGATTCGAATCTTCTCGGCAAGCACGATGTATAATTTCATCGAAAATCGTAGGCACCTTTGTCAGATTCTAATAGACTAATTAAATCGATTAAATAAATTCCATTTATATAAATGTTCTGTAATTATAAATAGTATTTGAATAGTTACAGTACGTTTAGCCTGGTCAACCGATTTTTCACAGCGCTTCATATAGCAACAGTGTTTTACAGTATCTATTTAATTAAATGGCGTTATCGTAAGCGGGTGTTTATTTACTCGAGAGGTAAAAAACAAATAGGTATATATCTACATAATGAGTTATAGGACATTATAGACAACAGGCGATATTCATTTCGGCAAACGATGCTATTTTTAAAAGCAAACCGCAACCTCTAGAGCTGTGAATGTGGTACGTACACGGCACCGTGAGACGCTCTGAGAGCCGCGTAAACAGCTACTGCTAGGTACATTATTCTGCTCGATTTAATCAACCACAGGCAAAGTAACATCAAAGAAAGTTATTACGAAGTGAGCTTGAGCTAGTCAATTTTTCTTGATTTTCATCTAGCTAGGACGACGCGCATCTTGACTTTGCTGTTTTGCTACAAGCCAGGCCCAAGACCCAGAAGCTAATCGCACCAAAACATATCCAAGCGTTTGCGGGGCAAGGTTAAAAATAACAGTTTGGCTCAGAAAACAACTGCAAAAGGCACTTTAATCTACAAGCGATACTCTCACAATGGCCGCACCACCTACCCCAAGGATTTCGTGGCTATCAAGTCCACGGAGGCCACATGTGGACTGTTGATCGAAAGCTTCGTTAGATAACACGCTTTGCCCGGAAGCTTGCACATGAGAAAATTAGCCTCAATCAGGTGCCTTATGTTTTTCGGAGAGCTTCGATTTAGTGCACATTCTACCGACCTATACTGGACGATACTGATAGCTATGGGATTTTGTATGAGCCGAAACGCATAAATATAATGATTTACGTGTATCTGTAATATTTTATTGGATATTCGCGTTATCGGATCTAATCAGTTCCGAAGACAGCTTATAGTCCTAACGGCTTTGTCGCGACGTCACAAGAGTCGCTAAAATGGTCTCGAGGCATGTGATACCGTAGCACGCACACAAAACCTTACCGTCTAGTGACCAAACTCAGCCACATGACCTGAAGCGTACATCAATAGTAGTTTTCATTTGTGCACTCGAGTGGCTATTCCGGTACCAATCGTGTACTTAATTTTATATATAATATCACTTCGACAGTAGCAACAGAACGAGGTATGCTTATTTCGTTATTAGGTCATTTCGACCTCAAACACTCGAAGAGTAGGTAAAATGTCCTGGAATTCATCGCAGTCTTGGCCTTTTTGGAGATACCGTGTTAAATAACGTTTATAGAATACATTTAGTTTTATATAATATTGGTAATAGTAACTT
This sequence comes from Varroa jacobsoni, assembly GCF_002532875.2. Classification (NCBI taxonomy): domain Eukaryota; kingdom Metazoa; phylum Arthropoda; class Arachnida; order Mesostigmata; family Varroidae; genus Varroa; species Varroa jacobsoni. The sequence continues at coordinate 8,056 of NW_019213239.1, read as the reverse complement.
GAATCGAATGCTATTTCCCTTCGTTTAGAGCAACTAGCTTAGATTGCGATGTTGATCTGCTCGACGTTCGAGACGAAGGCGTCTCTTTGCAGCCGGGCTTGTCACTGTGTAGCTGCCATCATTAATGAGAAGTTTTCTTGAGTTTAATTTGCCCTTAGTGACCAACGTGTTTGACAGGGTAATTTTCAATGAACATATTATATTAATGCAAGTAACATCATGCGCTAGCTCTGAAAATCCAGACTATTTAGTATTACGAGTTATACACATACGTACATATAAATTAAAGAATACAAATTAATTTCATTTATAGTGACACGTGTATGTTTCACAGTGTGGTAATGTCCACCCCTGCGCCAAGTAAGCTTCGATCGTCTGAGATCAACGTTAGAGAATCGGCCGTTTCTGCCACCAATTTAAGATCGCAATTGACCTTTCTATTATCACTTTCTTCCAGTGGTAATATGCTATTTTAGATAAGTCCGAAATTAGCCCAAACCATGCTAACGACAACCTACTTTGTCGATATTTGTATGTACGTATCCAACATAGAAACAGATTTAGGCTTGTCAACATGTTCTGTGCCTCATACGACACTTGCCATAGGCCCATGCACATAAGGACAATTAGGTGTGACGACGCGCCGACAGGCAGAAAACATTGACGAAAGCTGAGGGGTTTCAAGTAACGGCTCAGCCGATTCATATTATTAGAGAGAGAGAGAGAGAGAGAGAGAGAGAGAGAGAGCAAGCTAGCTCTGAGATCAGCTTTTCTGCTTTCCACTTACGGCTTATTCTTCCTAATCTGCTCATATACTCCCTCTCCCTCGTTCTGTTCTGCTGCTTACCAAATCCCCCGTACCGTTTCCTACGGGGATCGGATTCTCTATACGTTACTCTAATGCCTTACTAAAAGCTCTATGTATAGGCCTGTCTCATTTGGGCCCTTCGTTGGCAGAGATCAACGCGGCATAACGTAGCAACGGCAGTAGCAGCAGCATGGAATAGTGCGACGGTAAATGATTCTTCTCCGGTGCAAAGAAAACCTGCTAACAGGCAAACAGGCGGTACTTTCCTAGCGCTCTGCTCCGTTTCACTTCTATTCCATCTTCTCCCCTCAATTCCTGTGATGCGTTTGTGCTATTATAAGACGAAGGCAGTAGCGGACCTCTTTCTGTTCGTTCATACGTTCATCTGTCTATATTCGTTCAGTGGCGTTCAATGAGAGACCCAGTGGCCACCCAGAGAGCTAGCAGTGTAGTGGCCAAGTAGCCGTTTTCGTCCATAAGACAACCTGTTGCCAGACGGCAGCAAATCGGCACTTCGGGCCGAGGTCCCGCCCCTAGACCCTGTACGACTCCAGCCAAGCTCTTCGTTCCCGATTCCTGCGTACCCTTTTCTACCGGCTCTCGCATCATCGTCACCATTCGACCTCGTTTGCGTCGGAAAATACGGTAGTGTGGACTACGAATTTTCAGGTACAGAGAATACTTGAGACACAGAAAGCAGATTGGGAGGCAGGCAGATAGACAGAGCTCAGAGAAGGAAAATGGGACGGGGCTGTATGTAGGAATTTGGAAAAAGCCGGCTGGGAGATGGGGGCATTTGCAGATGGGAGGCTATGCACGAAGAAGTCAAGCACGAAATGCCGAGTGAAGGTGAAGTAAATTCAACCTGAGTGGATCTCCGCCGATCTGTTCATCGTCCTCCTTTACCTGTCGTTCCTCTTTCGTCCTCGTCTTCCTTGAAGCTCAAGCTCTGTCTCATTCTTCGTCTATTTTCCCCTGTTAGGAAGACCGCCGCGGCAACCCTGAGATATTACCTACCGCGCGCACTCAGTCACGCACTTAGTTATACACTCATCGTCTCTTGCCTTCGCCTTGCTTCTACTTTGGTCCACGCACCCTCACTTAGCAGATTCGATCAGTCGCTTGTCGCTTTTTCGCTAGCGGATTTTCCCGACCCCCATTTGCAGTGAGGAAGAGACCGTTTTCAGCGTTGACGATGGATTGGGATGGACTGCTGGGACACTACAGGAAACCCCGTGGAAAGGTCCTTTGAGAACAACCGCGTTGCATTGCCTCTTATATATATACGTCTTCCGTTAGTTTTACGTAGCCGTGGAAAGACCAAAATATCTTATTGGAATTTTACCAAGCACAACTTGTTAGGCATTGTCGTAGTAGATAAGTAGTCCTGAGAGTGTATCAAATATGGGTAATAAAGAATGGGTTAGACATTTCAATTGGCGGTCCCGAAGCCCCAAACGAAATCAGCTTTGAAGATTCGCGTTGGTTCCCGTGTGTATGCGCTTTCGATAAACAAGTCTCTAGCATCATGACACAGATCGTCGAAGATTGGATGCGGAAATTGCCCCAGCCGCTGCCCCAGTCAAAACGCGTACTCGAATGGGAAACCCCGGCAACGAGTGAGACCGGTGCATTGCATTGCCAACAATAATAACATTCGCGATTCATCTGGCAGGAAACTAATATCAAATTGCTTCATTAACTGCGTGTAAATATCTGTGATATATAGACATTCGTTATTACGTGAGTCGTATACGTTCTTGTAGACTATTGCCTTCAAAACAAACTGAAAACTTAAATATGAAACCTGTCAAATGCTCTGGCGGAAAAGTTTAATGCTACCTCCCTGTTCTTAACTGAAGAAGATATATTTATTTAAATCCATAGATTGACACTATAAACATAGTTAGCGATGATTGCAGTGATTGCCTTGGGCCGAAGCGACAAATACATACAGTAACTTGACGTTTGTATAAGTTCATAATGCCTGCGGTACATATTGTTCGAGGGAACACATGCTGAACTATTATACTAGGTTCACTAACACACTTCTATGACAAAGTCTGCGACAACGTTATTTCTGCACAACGTTGTCGCAGGCTTTGTTGCATAACATATGTGAAACGCTAGAACTTATGCGACAATTGAGTCTGGACTATTTTAATTATTTAACATTTTATTAGATAAGAACAAGCCTACTCAATAATCAACCCCAACGTATGACAACCATGCCAATGAGTAAAATATTTAATTATAATAAATTCTAAATGAAATCCCTGGTCTCATTATATTGGTTTTACTTCTCGGATGCGGCGGTGCTCACCTATGACTTTGCTTCATTGATTGGCTATCCTATCACTTTAGAGTTGTACGCATTTATCTTCCGACCTGTAAGCGATTTATAATCAACCCAGGCCCTACGAGTCAGGCAAATTCTTGTGGGGTATCGATGGACGACTTTAAGAAACTGTACTAAGAGCATTCGTTACGATGACTTTCGTTTTCTTTTTGGAAATCTTTAGTCAGATTGTTAAGGCATGTCGATTCCCGTCGCGAACCCTATCAGTGTGTCCACTTGTTGAGACGATGGTTAGTCTCAATGGGGAGCCATCATTACGTCATGTCTTTGCCCAGAGCAGCCTAAAATAGTCAAGTGCATCCTAACCTGTCTGTCCTTTAGTTGTGTGCCTGCAAGTTGGTCCTAGCAGACGGCCTTGCCGCAGTCCAGCCATCCGTTGCCTGTTAGCAGCAGTTAGTTCCCTGCCGCCTATCATCATACAGTAAAAGCTAAGTAAGCGACTAACTGGTCTTCCTGAATCGAATGGCTGCCTATACATCCTTCAGTCCTTTATTTACCAGCAGCTTTACTATCCCGCTGGCCGCCAACTAACCTTGAAGGTAACTCAAACGCAAGCCCAATTCCAGGCCCAGGCAAAACGGTCTCGACGCGTTAAGCGATTAGAGGCAACAGCTAACTTTTGTGGCTGCTTCTATTAAACATCCAGCCGAGGTGGACAGCAGGTAGGCTAAAGGGTATGTATTTAGTTGGTCTTGGGTCGTTGTGGGGTCTTCTACTTGTAGGACGACGATGACCAGCAGAAATGGCCGTACTAGCATTGGTAGTGATAGTTGTTGCGAGCCACTAGTACAGAGAGCAACGAAAATGCAGTGCCGTGTAGTGTAGTCCGTGCTGTCTTCCCAGAGCAGCTTTTTTTCGGCGTTGCCGCTACTCCCTCCCTTCCCGGACGTATCGCCTACCTTACATACAACGGTGGCTATGGCGACGGTACCACCGGTAGCTACCGGAACAGCGGTGGCAGCCTCTGTTGGACCAGTAGCAAGAGCGGTAGCAATAACAGGACCAGTGTCCCCAGGCCAAGCAGCGAGGAGCAGTAGAGGGACAACGAAATCCAGGAGGATGGATATGAAACTACAGAGCACTAACCAAAATGGGATAGTGCACTATTGGTATAAAAATGCATCGAAGATCCGAACATTACATAGAAACGAACAGTGAGGGATTTGGATCTCGGCTATGCTGTCCCCCAACCACCGGCTCCACCAGGTCGTTCTCTTCTGCTAGGCTTCGCTTGCCGGCGAACCCCTCCCGCTCTCCGTTTCTCACCCATATAGACGTTACAATCGTAGTCCGGAACAGTCCTGCCCTGTGAGAGGAGGATCTACCTGCGAACCTAAGGAGCAAGAAGCTGCTCTCACCGAGACATGAAGAAATGGTTGGGCTTTTTGGGTTTCCCGTCGGCGGCTGTCTACCGGTCGACTACCGGGTAAATATATATCTGGCACCCGCCAGCATCCTCGTCATTATATGTGCACTTGGTAAGGATGGTCCAGTTAGGAGGAATACCATCGCCTTGGGTTCGCGGTCCAGGATCAGTGTTATCGGGAAGAATCACTGATACAGCAAGGGACACCGGCTTTTGAGATGCCACCACCGTGGTCCTCTAGCTCGACCCGTCATGCTCTTCTCTTTCAGTCTCTTCCTCCCTTGGTACTCATCCATACCTCGGCTGTCCTGCCCACAACATTAACTAATATACTCATAGGCTCATCGGTAGACACACCATCCTTGAAGGAAAAACCCGTGACTCATAATATAGCAAATATACAAGTCCTGTGTAATCAAGACATTAAGTCTGTAGATGGTTAATAAACAACTACATATTCAGTTTCATTATGTATGGACACATGTAGAACATCACATTAGTACGGTAATCTTGATGGTATCGTTATACATTTTGTGGTAAATTCTAACATGATGTTTCTATTACTTATCGATGCTTATCTATGTAAAGTATTGTTAAAGTAATGTTGCCTACACTTTGTCTGCAGCCGGTACGTTGTTTGAAAAATTTGCTTGGGATTGTCGAAGATTAGTTCTTGCTTTGGTCATAGCTGCGTTCGTTTTCACAAAAGTATCCATTCCTGTTCACTTCTTTACGAAAAGCGTCATTCTCCTAAATGTATATGTATTTTTACAGGGATCAGACCTCTGAAGTTGTTTCGGTGCTCTGACACGACTCCGTGCGGCGTTTTGCTCAATACAAAGAGAACTGATAAACGCTAGGTGGTAAAACTAGCCTCATTAGCGAATAGAAGTTGTGGGTATGTTAAGCGATCCAAGTTTTCCAATCTCTAGACCCGGATATTGACTCTTATCGAGCTTCGTGGATAGCCTAATGTGTTCCCTTAATCTACTTTATTTTTTTCTCGTTCGAGTCCTTTCCATTGTTTAATTGTTTTTAATCGCCTATATATATATATATATATATATATATGAGAGTACTAAATATGAATAATTTTCCAACCGTTACTTTTACCCATCTCACAGAATTCTAACGAAAGTCATTGATACCATTTCAAAAACAGTGGGTGCCTCAACAAGGCACACAAGAAAGGATAGTAAGTAGAAAAATAAAATGCCGAAATTCGAAAAGGGGTACGACCCGTGAATATGATATGGTCGAAATCAAAGAACGTACCGATAAATAGAGCGAGAGCTACTTTTCCGTGTAAATTTCAAATAAAAATTAGAATCGAAAATATATCAAACTGGACATGAATTCGATGATTTTGAACATTGAGCAGATATTTTTTAAAAAACAAATTGTACTTGCAGTGTTGAAGAGGCTCATGGCGAATAAATCCAACATTACAAGCTAAAGCTAGGATCGTCTCTCATGCGATATCGACGCCGACAATAGTACGCTTATGCTGTTTACTATCTTCATGAGAAAGCTTTACGTCTACCATTGGGTAGAATAGTAGTCAGAGGTAACACATGGAGTCAATTCAATATTCGGACAGAGTACGTTTAGGAGAAGCTACGACCGTTATTACTGCTCCCTGCGGCCTTTCGTCCAGTTGAGCCTAGAAAAATAGTACAGCGCTATAAACATCTAAACTGACGCTTTTTGCGTATTGGCGCGACATGAAGAGCACGAAGCAACAACCTAGGCTGACTGGCAGGCGGCACCAACTCTGTGTGTTTTTAGGTAGAAGGCTACACGACCTTTATACCAAGTGAACCCGGGGTAACGGGCATTGGTAACAGCATATTGAAAGATGTGTTGCGGCGACACCGAACCTCGACTCCCACCGCTGTCAGCGGCGCTCCCACCACCGGCGATCATCAAATGTCAATGGTGTCAATTGAGGCTGTGCAATGGAAGCCGCGAGGCAACATTCGTTCACCATCTTTGACAAGAGCCAAGGGTATCATCTTTCAGAATCTTGCAAAGGGGCCCCTTTCTCATGCGCGATCTAAGAGGAGAGGAGACCGCCGGATTCGTGGCCTCCCGAGAGGCGCCCCCACTGCCTCCGCATCGTACTGTTCGACTGGTCGGCGAAAATCGGTAAGGCCCATTCAATTTAGGACGTCCTTTAGGCTTGCTGACTGGCTGGCTGGCTGGCTGGCTGGCTGGCTGGCTGGCTGGCTCGCTCGGAGAACGAACGGCACTGTTGATCGACGACAGCATAGTCCGCGTCTATAGATACACACAGAACGATATTGGAAAGTAATTTCTTCGATGGCAGTTTACGGTGAAGATGAGGCAGTGAGATGGCAATGACTAAGATGATCGTGCAATAAAGAATAGAAGACGATTGGCACATTGACTCGTACTTCTGTGCTTCGACTGCATTAGTCTGCAGCTAGAAGTATTGACGTATGGAAATGTTCAACAGGTCCTGTGCTAAGTCTTCCTACAAAAACATATTTAACTACATCGCTAATAAGCTGGCAAGTGGGTGCCTCGATGCTGAGCGGAGCAATATTTTCTCGTTTTTATGCTGATTTGAGTCGTAAGACATAATTGATGATTATATAAAGAACAGTGATCATATAAGTAGTAGTGAATAGTAACATGCTATGGGTACAGCTTTTGTGATTTAGCATAAAATATAAGAGACACTTTAGCTACTGATACGGATAACATGGGGCTCAGGAATGAAGTATTTATGGATATCGATATTAGAAGAAAACACGCTATATATCGAAATAGAAAGTGGGCCTTTTTCAATGTTCAAGTTTTATTTAGAAAAGAATTTTGTCCTTTAATGAACTTTCTACAGACGAGGACATATTTTAAGCTTATAATGGCTTTCTTTTTCTTTTTTCGGAAAAAGTAATATTTTATTGTACAAAGCTAACGTAAGTTATATTTAGACAACAACTTGTAATTAATAATGTACCTTTCTAGAGGTAATCGCATATGTTCGGGCATTTGGGCTTAAGTTGCAGCTTTTCTAACGAAACACCACCAATTAACCAATACAAAAAAAACGCTGAATCAAGACATAGGGCTAAACCCTATTTCGCAAAGCGGCCGTTCTTTCGATCCTCACAATAGTTTCTAGTAGATTAAAGTTACTTACGAACAACTTCTTCATGACTCGTGGATGGACACGGTAAATGAATAAGTTTTCTCCACTCAAATGTAAAATGGTTAATGCCACAGAAGCATGTTAAAGGGCTTCTCTTACCCGAAAGCCGATCGTTTAGATCTGAACAATATCTGGCCAGAGAGGAAAGTGTCACTAGTAGATGGCACGATATGTGCAGGCGACGAAATTCCTTGAGAGCATGAAGGGCTGCACGTGTTTTATACCCACAGGTTTATACGATCGAGTTTTATTGGACATTGATTTGAGAATTTCCTCAAGAAAATGGTCCGTGTTGATTCTAATGAGAAGCGGTTTGCTGGTCATTTTAGCACACACACATATATA
>NW_019213238.1:26587-34358 GCF_002532875.2 Varroa jacobsoni | reverse complement strand
TATATGCGGTCATTGCTATTTTATACCAAATATAATGCATATCTCTAGTAGATGTCTTTATACTTGTCGATTCATATGGTCCTTTCAGCTAGCCCGAGCGTCGATATAGGCGCAGCAAACCCGAAAACCGCTAGGCCGGCAGCCCGTTTATTATGTCGAGCATTTCTAGCGGACTTTTATCATATTTCCTCACTACATTACCCCACTCATTTCTAATGTATTCACCCCTTTCAGCGGCACATACAGAGAGACACACGTAGATTTATACATATGCTTGTCCAACTTGGCATACAATGTCGAGCAGCACCTCAGATATCATAAAGCTAGAGTGAGTTTTAGTTATGATGAGCGTGACTTAGCATCGGCACATGAGGGGACTACACTATCACACGAGTAGCCAGTGTTTCAGTGACTCCTTATCAACGGAACCTACTCTACTCCAGCATATCTGTGGTCCTAAATTCGTTTATATGCATTCCTTTGCTTGTTGTGTTTACATATCGTGTTCGTGTGTGTAAGACTAACTACAGGGTGATAAGAAATCGAGTCGTTATACTATACGTAGATGGCCTTGAGCCCCTGAATCGTTACCCTCATGCTTACGCTTGGGGTTCGAAATAGACCTTGGGGAGAGCTTGCGATAGAAAGAGACTTCGAAGAGGAGATCTAAATCCAGTTCCAACACAACCAACGCACTCTTTTTATGCTTGCCAGTAGCATTTCAAGTATTTCCGATTAATATAACGCGCTGTTATAGAAGATTCGCGCATATTTTTCAAAACAAAAAGGAAAAATCATAGTGGCAATATAATACGATGGAAACAACTGATATTTACTCTCCTGTGTATCACGAACCTGGTACCAAATCTTTACCTAATAGAGGGGTACCTTCATGAACCGCAAGCGATCGTGTGGTGGCAGTAATCTGGCCGAAGTTTCCTAATGAGATAAATAGGTCAAGAGGGAGAGCCGAGTGTTGACATCAACACAGTGTTGATATATATATTAAACGGAAATTAACTCAAAGTGGATCTTTTTTCTTCCATCAGATCAGAAGACGGCTTTAAAGACCGAGAGGAAACGCCTTCTTCCAGCCATGTTTTGGAATAGGAGTTATGCGATTTGATATACCTTCTCGATGATAATAAACATTCGTAAGGCTTTCAAATACGACGGCAACATCGTGGGAGCTGGGATTCGTAGGACAAGTCTTCGAGATCGAAAACTTATTTAGGAAATATCTGAGTATTTCTGAGTAATATTCTTGTTGTATCGTGGCTAAATCCAATATTATATCGATGAATATTTATTTGTCGATGAAATGGGCAAAATTTTGTTTCAATCAGCCATTTTTGCGTACCGAACCTGACATTTTTTCGACACGACTGACCCTGCCTAGTACTTCAAAGCTGGAACTAATTTTAAAGAACTCAGACTAACCTTTAATAACTGCATGCTGATGTAATGAAGCTATGAAAAAATCTACCGCCTCTGAAGTAGCTTCTCGGTTTGCCTGGACCTCAATGCTTGCATTAAAGGGCACAAAGATTTATGACACCGCCCCCGCTTAAGGTATCAATTTTTACCGTGCTCTGTCAAAAGGCCATTCTACATTTTACTCAGAGATAATTGTCCAAGTGACGGGATCTATATTAACAGAAATAATCTTTATTAAATATTTTTGGTAAAATGTACTTTAAGTTAGACGATCGGATTCCTTTTGTTTTTTAGTCTTGTCTGAGTCTTTGGATCCCTGTTTGTTTATCTAAATAATTAGTCACGATTAACAACTTTCGTAGTGAGACGTCCCCAGGTGTCATATGGATATTAAAATAAAGAGGAAGCAATTAGAGGTTCTCACATTCAAAATGTTTTTCGAAATTAGTACTCCGGCCTGCTTATGGCTGTTGTTAGTTATAATGCGTTTCAACTTCAAGAGCTGAACTGTTTCGTCGCTCCAAATGATGATATGTTGTGTACAGGATGAAAGACCTTTAAAAAATTAATGCTTGTACTAAAATTATAATGTTATGCATTATCTATATTTGTATCAGTGCAATACACGGAAATTTATTAAGGCACGGAGGGCATTATGGAATCAACGTAAAGTGATTATTTTAGAAACCCCTTTTTTCTAAACAAAGTTACAAGGTTATGTTTCAAGGTGATGTTGTCGTTGATCAACATTCGTCATTGACGGAATCGCTAGACCCTCTTATATCGAAAAAAGGATTGTAAACGTTTATCACAGAATGACACTCAGAGAGACTGTGGATGTTTTTGTAATAGTTACAAAATCAGTACGCACTGTTCGATTCCCAACACGTTAGAGAATGATACAACCAGAGACAATGATAAAACTTTTAGATGGCCAATAAGAACATATTTTTCAATGTAAAAGCTACATATTTTGTTTACAGTCGACAGAGTGGTTATAATTATACAAAATGACATACGCGACGTGACAGCACAGACTTTTCCTAGTTTTACGATGAGCGCAGCTCCACCCCTTTGTAGGAGCCACAATGATAACGCCATATGATTGTCGATGTCAGTGCCATAAATGACGTCTTCGCATCGAGTTCTTAAATGACTGACTTCCTTGCTAGCTCTTACCTAGTTTACGAGACCTCACAGTATTCCAAGACCGAAAATTGCTTAGGTCAACTCATTCTTCTTTTGCTAAAATATGGTTAATTAAGTATAACTAAAATAGTAGTGAGGAAGAAATCTTGTGACAACTGTCCATTCTACTACAAATGTTCACTTCGAGCACTTATAAGGTATTCAACAGTTTTTTTTTTTTTAGATATCTATAACGCTGAACATACACGAAGTGCCGTTTTCGAGAAAATTTTTATAAATATGTTTTTAACAAAAAAAAACGTGCACCTACAGTGCAGCGTTACGATGTGATGATGAGTGTGGAACGGCTTCCATCGATTTAGAACCTTAATAAAAATCTAACTGCTTCCGTTTCAGGAAGCTACGATAAGTCAAAACCTCGCCGGTAGTTAGTCACGTTATGACGATCATTGAGAGATCGTTTTACTACCGACTAATAAAAAAAAATGCTGACGAATCTTTTAGCTTGAGTCGTGCCCCAATAAATTACAAAGACCTTCTAGTGTCTACTATATTATTTCAGATTGTTTGTCTTCAAATGACATATATATATATATATAAGTGTTTGGTTTGAAAACACCATAGTTAAACGCCATAAATGCAAATGTTTTATTTTGGTTGTATTAGCTATGACAGACCTAAGGAAGTCACTCACTAGAAGCAGCAGCGTGAAGCACAAATCATCGTCGGATTTCTGCTTTTACCTGTCACACACGCGCTACACAAATGGTAGAGCTTGTTTCGGAAGATAAGTACTTGTAGTCGATCGGATATGTGCCAACAGGCCACAGCACTAAGATACAACAACCGATTGCAATGTCGATTTTACCTAACTAATGAACTTTCAGACTATTGATCACAGTCAGCGTTATTGACTTTAGCCGCTTTATTAACTTTTACACTTTACATATAATTTGATGTTTTGTAGGAGTTACGCCAATTATCATAGAGGATAGTTACATTTTCCTACGTTGAAGGATTTGCTTTCGTGCGTGCAGGTTGAGTACAAAGCAAACTATCTGAAAGTCGAACAAACCAGTTTTAGGCATAATAGAACAACTTGAAAATAAGAAGATGTAGTTTGGTAGACTAGAATTTCCGTGAATTCAGTGGCTAGCGCGAACCGCATTCGATCAGCATCGGCATCCTCTAATAAAAGTCTTCCACAACGATTAACATTTTATATAACCCAAAAAGCTGAAATGTTTTTCAAAGGGAACTGTTTTGAGAAAAATAGCAGATATATTTACATAAAAGCCGAGGCGCACTCGGTGGGACTTGAACCCACAATCTCCAGCTCCGGAGGCTGGCGCCTTGTCCATTAGGCCACGAGTGCACGCGAACGCGCCGACACTCTGAATGTAATCAATTATGATAGTATGACACCCGTTCCCATTTTTTTCCGGAAAAGTATTTGTGTATCCGCTTTGTTACATGAACGACGTAGCCATTTTACGTCATTAAAACTATTTCGCTAAGCTAGACGCGTTGGCCATGTGCGCCATACTTGCGACGTTTTAAATATAAGGCAAATAGAAAGGAGATTGATGATGGGCGTTTTATCTTGAAATCAGATTGAAAAGCATTTAATAATCATATTTCTTTTCAAGTGGCCGCTTAAGCATACTGTTAAAATATAATAGCAGTCTAGTCATTTCAAACCTATTTGTTCTTTTTTTGGGCTAAAAATTCCCCTTGATATTCTAGCTTTTCTTAGATAAAATCTGGGAATAAAATTATGCATCTTTATTTAGAATACTGCGGGATCTGACCCAAATTGTCAGCATTTAACTGTAGCAATTATAGATGAAGATAAACCTATCCATATTGAAAGGACAACAATGAAAAATTCAATTCAACAATTTAGATTCGAGAAACATGGCCGAACAACGTGATGAGTTTTTGTATCTACGTGATTTTAGAAGCACCTACTATTGCAAAACTTTGCTACACATATAAGACAGTACGTCTATGGAAATTTGTCTGAGTGCATTTCGATTAGTAATATCAGCTAGCGAGACAGTTACAAAATTTTTCAAATACTCTTGATTGAAAAACACGCATGAATATAATCAACATCAAAATTTCACCGACGCTTCATTCTGTTTTCAAAAAAGTCCATGAAATATTTATGTAGCCTTCAGAGGGCCACTTACCTTTTGCACAATAGTCAGAACTACTACGAAATCCCAATGGTAGGTTTCATCTGCCTTATGACGTTCGTCGAAAAGATTGCCCAGCGATATTAAAGCTGGTTACGTTTTTTACGCTAGCCTGCACTACTTGATATAGCGCACAACGTGCATGTATGGAACTGTTTCTTAATGAATAGCTTCTTCACATGCGGCGATTGTCGTCTGCTAAAGTCAGGTAGCACCTTAAATAGTATAGGTCGCTTCTTCACATGTGGCGATTGTCGTCTGCTAAAGTCAGGTAGCACCTTAAATAGTATAGGTCGCTTCTTCACATGTGGCGATTGTCGTCTGCTAAAGTCAGGTAGCACCTTAAATAGTACAGGTCGCTTCTTCACAATCAGCACTGTTTACTATTTCAATGTTACTTAGACTTTAAAGTAGACATTTAAATAGGCAGCTACGGTATAAGTAAACGACAGCACTGTTATTTGTATTTTTAAGACGAAGGTATCTAAGGTATCAAAATATGAAGCGAAGTGTACCGAGTGTTTTTAAATTACTTAGAAACTGCGCTTGATAGCCTTGGAAAAATGAGTGCAATAAGCACGAACAAATTCGACTTTTTTTCATTATTTTACTTTGCTAATAGTGAAAGTCTATTGCATAGAGATTGAGATGAATAAAATACAGCATAAAGAGATACGTTGATATTAGGTTCTGTTAAATTATGTCTAAATAAAATTGGAGATATGTTGTATTACACAGTTCAACGAAAATTAATTGTGTTAATAATCATTACATTGTGTATATTGTTTGATCCTTTTCATTCTAGCACTGTAAGCTGGCGAAATGTGGTTATGAGTAATCAAATACACATTAACTTATAACTGAACCGTCAGGTAACTGTTAGCACCCCATGTTGGGTATACATTAAAACCCTAGAGACCTCAAAGCCTCTGTGGCACCTGGTTGTCGTACGAAGGCAACATGTTGTACGCAACCCAGACAACAACGCGCGTTCGACTCGATGCTGGAGCGGGACTAGCAAGAACAGAGCGAAAAAAAGTTTTCGTCATCGCTTTTCTTGTAAAGTGGCAGAAGACAACTGGGTTGAACTGAACGGTCCCATTTAAAAATCGGCATCACGTATCTAATTAGAGCAGATCATCGGTGCAGACGATGCAGTAATACCCTTTCAGCAGTTCTACTGTTGTTTCGATGAGGAAACTGATATTATGAAAGCGGCATAGATATCGACTGACTTAAACATCTTATTTGGTCAACTTGCGAAAGGAAGTATAACGCAGGGTTCCTAATCGTTGCAGTTATTGCCGCTGATAGCGTTTCGCAAACGAAAAGCTTTTCTACGTTTATTGCAGGCAATCTGGACTACAATCCTATCCGAGCAAATTTTGGTCCGTAATCAGGACAGTTTCATAGCACGTTGGGAAAGTAGCATCGAAAAAGAGATAACGCTAACGATGCTGGCTTCCAGTGTTGAAGAACTTACGACTTTGTAATAAATCGTTCTGCTGTAGAGATGCTAAACTGTACTGGTTAATAACTTCATCGAAGTTGAGATCCTTCCAAAATTGATCAGTGCTTGCAGACAACAAATAAACTTAGGCAAACTGGTTTAAATAGGTTAATGGAAAAAGAGCCTAACGCTGCATACCGTATGCTGAGCTATGATTTAATCTATTCTTAGAATCTCATCTCATTATGGTGAGACTTACTGAGATACATAGAATCAGACAACGTATGCTGACTATACGAGCGGATGATGTTGTCCTGGGACCGTTTAAATAGACGAGTATGAAATAAGTATTCTTCTAGGCTTGTCTCGCTTGTTCTTGTATAGAAAATATTTAAATATTTATAAGTTTGTAGTGCTTTAAATTATCGAGGAAAAGATTAAAGAAACAATGAAAAGTAACGATACGCTTTCGGGCATTTGTTTCTCAGATAATTAAAAGTAAGTAAGTCTTTAATTATCTTCATATAATTTATATTATTACACAGTTTTATTAATAATTTGACAGATTCTGCCCGGTATCACATATGTACTCTTCTGATCGACGAAGTATGACATGAAGTTCTCTGTTTTTTTGTGTTCGTTACTTTACCATTCATGTCAATCATATTCCAATAAATATATAGACCTAATTACGCACGGGCGGAAGCGTCACATATATATATACTTACACGAATCGACCCACGAAAGCTCGAGAACTACTGAGTCGGCCTTGGCGGTTGGTGTGTAATAGTCGACATTGTTGCTGCTGCCAGGAACGAACAGTTTGCGCGGGCCTTTATACTTACTCACCCTATTCATTTTTAATATATTCACCCCTTTCAGCTGTACAGACAGACATAGAAACACACGTAGATAAGCATACACGCTGTCCTACCTTTGGCGGTCAATGCAAGACGTCAACACCTCACATATCATAACGCAAAAACGAACCTAAGCAATGATCACCGTGGTTTCGGCACGGGAGTGTGGGTACACCATAGCACAAGTGGGTCATCTACTGAATCCTTGTCTACACGCTTTGCTCTATCCAGACTCACTCCTCTGCTTCAGCGCCTAGTGAAGCTGTCCATGGCCTCGAATTCATATACGTACATTACATTTTCATGTACATGACTAACCACAGAATGATGAGAAATCACTGACTGTAGATACATGGCCTTGAGCTCTCGAATTGCTAACTCTACGCTCAAGCGCTGGGGTTCGGAACAGAGTTTGAAAACAGACCTGTCAAACTAACCTGAACTTTAATATTTCCAATAAAAACAGTGCAACAATAGATACTATAATTGTCCCTGGACTTTATTTTTAAATTGCATTCATAATCTCCTGCGGTTTGTAATCTGCGAATTAAGAACATAATATATAAGTGCCGTTGCACTGCTGTTTCCTTTGAGTGTTTCAAAGCAGTGTAGAGGTTATTTGCCATCATATTCCATTAATTATTATCAAAATGGGAAAAAAGAAAATATATATA
>NW_019213238.1:0-26487 GCF_002532875.2 Varroa jacobsoni | reverse complement strand
TATATATGCGATCTTTGCGAGGCTAGCGTTTTTAGTTTACGTTTACTGGTGTTTTCGATCAATTTACTGGGTTTAGAATACTACCGTATGTTTTCAGAGCTCTATATAAAATGATAGTAACGGCACTATATGTATGAATAGATATCTGGTTGTGTGTTACAGCATTCTTTTTGGGTCATGAATCGATGGATGCTTTCGTGGATGGCTGGAAATCGTTTGGTGGACGTAAGTTTTCCGATCGGAACCAGGCAAGCGTTGGGTAGCCAACATTTTGCCGATCTGAAGAAACATGAGGCTAACTCTCCGCAATGCGAGCCTGCTTTTTGCAAGTTTCGGTAAGGACTAAAGTAGACTGAGTCATGCCGTAAAGTCCGTTAGCAGTCACAGTTCAGTTCTGAGACGATTAAATATACAGCAGTAAAAGTTAAAAATTCGATAATAAGCATTTGCAGGGGTTCTAAATACGAGCACAATGTAATGGAATCTGGGATTTCTAGAACAAGATGAACTTTTTAGACTTGTAACCACGACCCGACATTCATATCGATGGCTTCAAACGTTTATCCATTAACAGTACAGCAAAAGCTCTCCTTCCATGGACCAGTATGTTGTAGCTTATCCGGCGAGCTTTATTCACCGCAAATTAACAACGGGAAAATGCTTGAGCAAAACAAACTTCGATCCGAGGGGTAACGGGGTGATGCAAGCATGGCATTGAAACAGACCAAGATCACGTTAATAGCTGCTGGTTCAGCTATTGAAAAGCATACGACATTACAGCAGATTGATCTGTTCTAGAGCCGTTATGGTATCTCTATTAACAGTTTCATCAGACATGAGGTTTTTTGCAAACTGTTAAACCACAGTAGAAAGCAAATAAACTCACACAGATTCTGTCGCATTAGGTAAAAAGGCAGCTCGAGATTGTTTGCCATCTGCTAATCTATAGTTGGGTCAAATCTTGTCTCTGATTCTGTAATGCAAGACGATGATGAGATTTCTTAAATGGGTCAAAGGAGCATATGCCAATTGATATCATCCTATAAATTTCCAATACAAATATACGAACGCAACATAACTTAGAATTGTGTCGCTCAATCTGCTCTGCAGTAAATCGCCTCGGAAACTCACGAGGCTCTAATTAATAAGAATCGAACAACAAAATATGAGAAAGCCAATAAAAAAAACGAACTGTTCTCGCACACCCATGTACAATAGCCCAAATACTGCGTTACAGATTACGTAAAACTGTCTACGTAGAAATAGATATGGACTTTTGACGTGTTTGACTTCACGTAAAAGCAGGCCGACTGCACTATATATTCGGTATAGGCTTTCGCAATAATTAATTGTTTATGGATATACATTTTTTTTTGACAACTCGTACTGGTAATATTTTATCGCCAATTCACGCCCTAGCAAATACACAGTCTTGCGTTGAGCATCTCAACATTGATGAATACATATATATTCATACTAGAATAGAGAGAAGTACGTAATATGTACGAATTTTCTTCCTACCGCAGATCTTCAAAGCTATTATTGTTCTTGTCTACACATTGGTTATAACAGCGGGCTATTGATGCATAAACTCCATTATGACTTTTTTAGTTTTCCAGAGTCGTCGGCTTGATGGTGTAGAAATCTTCAAAATGTTCCTACAAGAAAAGTCCGTTGGCGTCAAGTCTGGGCAACAGGCAGGACGTTTCACAGACGCTTATCAGTTGACTTATCTGTTTGAAACATTCTCATCAAAATTCGCTATCGCGATAACGATGTACAGGCGTTTCCTTTCGTTGGAAATCTTTAACAGTTTTCTTCAATGCGTCGTAAAGTGGACTCTTACAATGAATTCAAGTAATTGGTGCCAATCAATGTACCGTCAGATAGTGGTCCAATTAAATTACAGTGCATAGATCTCTCGGGACAGCCTGCATATATATACAAACGCTTCTTTTCGATGTCTCATATTTATTATAATACATATCTCTAATATACGTCTTTATCGGAATCGATCCGCAAGCTCACTTCAAAATCAGTTATAGATGAAGTCAGCGTAGACAAAAGTAGGTAGAATTTGGGAACCGTTGGGCTGGTCTAGCCTGGGCTTGGCAGCCCTTGTCAAGTCACCCCTTAATATTGACGCTCTTCACTCTATTAATTTTTAGTATATTTAATTATTTCACATATATAAATAAACATATACACATATAAACATAGATATACACGTAAATTGATACGCACGCTTTTCTGCCTTTGGCGCGCAGTGACGCATGTCGACACTTCATACATCATAACGCGAAAATGAGTCATCATGATTATGGCTGCGGTGACTTAGTGCCGGTTCAGGAGTGCAAGTGCATTATCGCATGAGTAGTGAATGTCTCCGTGACTCCTTATCAATGTCCACCTTCACCCTTTGATGTTTACCATTCTCCGGGGTATTGAAGCCCTGCATATACTACCTTTTGTTCGTCTTGTTTACATATTGTATCTGTATGTGTACCTCTAACTATATAGTAATGGGAACTAAGTTATAACACTATCTGTACGTAGCCTTGAGCCACCAAATCATTAACCAGTCGTTCCCCATTTTTTTAGTGATTACAATGAAAACCCACAGAGAATATTTGTATTTGAGTCTTGTAAAGCAAACTTTTAAAGTTCGGTATTTTTTTGTGATACATTTTGGTAATACGTTTAATATTATCAGTCAATTCACTGGGTTATCCTAGAACAGTTGCGTCTGTTCTTCAAATCTTCGTGTGAAACCATAATGACCGCTTTACAAGTGTGAATAGACACCGATGTTCGTTATAGTACATATCACAAATTTAGCGCCAATCTTTCACCTTACAGATGTCTTCATGAATGCCTAGGGATCCTGTGTAGGCTAGCAGTAACCTAGCCAGAGTCCCTCAACGACCGATGGCCTAATAGGCCGGCGGGGAAACCAACCAAAATGACCCTGACCCACTCCCTCCAAACAGTCTGTAGTACTATTAATTGAAGTGTCGGACTATCGGACTGACATATAAAAGAGGAACTGAGAACTAGTGGGTAGTGCTTTCAACGAAATAAAGGCCACCGGTCAAAGGCGAGCCCCACACTCATCGGGCGACCTTAATTAAATACTGCTCTGCTGGACTCAATCATTCGTAAACCGCATTACTAGAACCCTCTTGGAAAAGCCTAACAGAGTCAAGCGTATATTGACATCTATACGATTCTAACATCTATATAAAACGTCATAAATAATTCTAAGTTCATATGACGGGGCTATAATGAGTAACTTATAACCTGTTAAGTAGCCTTAACTCGTTGACCGTTCTTTAACTTTAGTGCCTTTATTGGAATACACATGCAATTTAGTCAATTTTACTTAGTTAAAGGATTATTTTAGGTCTGTTACGAATGATGTGATATTATTTAGTAAGAATAGTCATTACTGAATTGCGGTAAAACGTAGTTATAATTAGGCAGTCTCAAAGTATTTATCTAGAATAGCGACTGTTTAACTAGAGCATTGACGGCGACTAAATAAATGGCCGCTATCAACAGTCTTCGTAGTGACACATGTCTATGCTCGTATAAGTATACAAGCAATGAGAAAATGATTAGGAGTTTTGGTGTTTGCTATAAAAACGCCTTACAAGGTGGTGTTCTCAGCATGTTTATGTTTGCTCTTAGCTGGATTGTATTTCAATACTGATTCGAGTGTTCTGCCGCTCCAAAGAATGATGTTATAGATGGTTCCGAGAGATTTACCAAATAAGAGGACGGTGTCTTTCACAAACGTTTTCTCCAATGTAAAATATATAATTTAGCTAATCATGACTAGCTTCCTCAATCAAATACAACCATTCTTATTAAAGTTTTTAATAACCTTAGCGAGTCTACGAATTATCATTTAAAATCAATGGTGTTATTGATAAGCTGTAGATGTTTACCTGAGCCGTTCGACTTTTAAAAGTAAGAGGAAAAAATTTGCAAAGCTTCAGCAAAAATAATCACCAAGAGATGGTATTCGCAGCGGTCGCGTATTTCCCGTATTTGTATGTATAAACAAATAGCAGTTACCGAAGTGTTTTTTAGCTCGAAGTCGGATTTCTCTTTGCGTCTAATATTGTCGCTTCAATTCGCGCGTAGCTTGAGAGGTGTTTAAAGGAGCTTTGCCAAGGTTTGAAAGCACGAGCGGCTCGATGTATCACGGAAGCACCAAACGCTTTCTGAAGTCCTATCTGAAGTGACGAAGTGTATCTTTCACAAGCATAGACCAGGGTGCAAGGCATGGCCGTCATCCTGATTGGGGTTAACACGACAGGTAAAAATTCTTTTTGAGGGCACTATGCCCCTTTATACCCCTTTGCACTTTCTCGTCAGACCGAGGTGTTGCAATTGTTTAACGTGTCGCGTCTCGCTCGCCAAGTAGTCTCGAAGTACGCAGATTGACTCTGCATACGAATATATCTCTGTTGCCGTGAAAAAAGTAGTGAAAAGGAACCGACTGGCTTATCCGCTTTGTTTTCACTAGAAACATTTTGAGACCAAACTTTAGCCTCGGTTCGTTGAGAAGTTCAAACGTTTCTTCCTAAATTCCTGTATTATAAGGAGGTTGACGAACTTGTCGGACGATTTGAGCCTTTCATCTGGAAAGTGCTGCGTCAGCTTTTAGCTTAATTTCCACCACGCAGCCTCATATTATCGCAGTCGTACCACCATAGCCATGGGGTAGCTCTTGACTTCCGCGCTACTTAGTCCTCGAGCCGTTGTTCTTGGACTATCAGATGCTCTATCATTCTTATGCCTTGCACATATATAAATATATATACACAAGGTGGCGCGTCTGAATTAGGATTCTTTACGCTTTGTTTTCAGGGGTGTATCAGGTATGCCAGCATCTTTTGTATGGTGTCAGACTTATTCAATATAACTACAATTTACCACGATTTCATTCTATATTCAGCATACTGTCTCTTAAATTTACGAGTAACTTTTCAATAATAATAAGCGATACTCATAGATGTAAATAAATTAAAGTGTCGCTCAAATAAGCTGCGTACGAAAGATTTTAACGGAGTTAAATTTTAAACTGCCAGTAGGCCAAAGATTCCAAAATGCAAGGGCTCAAAACGGTCAAAAGGCACCACGAGCCTTAAAAAGATTATTTAAGCGAAAATCGTTAATTCCTGCATTAAAAAGCTAGGCCTGTCAAAATGGCCATTTTGATGAACCTTCGAGGTTTTCAAATCTAAACTTTGTTAAGAAGAATCTTCCAAACTGTCTCATAAGAATGTTCATAGATTGCGTAAACATTAGCAATAAGATCGATCGTCGATTTTGGACGAAAATTAAGCTTTTCGTCTTGATGCTAATTCGTCGAGTGCGGAAAAATTACGAGAATGAAGTACTATCGTTTAGCATGCCAATTTACTATTTTGTTGCGAGAAGGCCTGATTATCATTTGGTATGTAGAGTGGCGGTAGTAGTACTAGTAACAAATAAGCCCGCAAAAATTTCAACGTATTGATGAGAAACATTCAACGCGAAGTTTGATGAATATTTTTTTGTTATTATTATTATTATTATTACATTTTTTTAAAAATTATTGTGTACACACATACAACCTGGTGGCAAAGATTTTTCCTGGCCCTAAGATTTTCGATGCTCCCCACCTCCTGTGGAAACCCAATAGCGACGATCATCGTATGGTTTTACGCACTGGATTTGGGAAAGCATTTACAGTTTTTTAAAACGAAGTTGTGTAATATTTCGTTGCAGATAGAATTTATTTTTTGTGTCTGTCTATTCTACGAATTTTTCTGAGTTAGGTCGGCTCTTTTTGCCTGTGAGGACATGTTTAGTTAATTATAACTGGCATAGTGAAAGTACTTACATCTCGCTGAAGTATTGATAAATTGTATAAAAAAATTTAATCTAATATGGCGTCAGGTGTACACGGAGTAAATCGTTTGGGACGCAGCTTTTATATTCCGTTCATATTTACTGAAGTAAAATCGTTTTGAGCGATTTGGAACCTCACGAGTTATTCTCTAGCTATTGAAAAAGTGGAGACTCTCTAGAAATTATCATAAAATTTGACTGTTTATTATAATATTTTAGATATGCTGTCCCAAATGTGATCTAAGAATTTCGTTTGATCTCAACGCCCAAGGATGCGACAGTCACATCTGAAATAGATGGTTGTAGTAACTATCACAAATTAGAGAAGTAAGTTTTAACAGGCTGTAGCATGAAGCATCAACTATCGCTCTATTTCAACTGTCACACATATACACAGTAATGACTGTGGCGTAGCTTTCGACAACGATATAGTTGTCTGCGGAGTACAAGAGTTGTGCAAAGACGTACAAGATTCATTCTTTGCTGACCGCCCTCTCGCCCGCCCAATCCATGTTCAAATTTCGTCGTCTTGGCTCGTTGTTGTCGACAGACATCGCCTTAACCAACAACAACAACTCGTACAAAGGCTGCTACTGCTCTGATACCATGATAGTCAATAGACTACTACAGTCGTTCCCTGCGCCTCTCTCGCCCGTCGCTAGTTAGCCTGTACAATGTCGCCGGCAGCAAAAGGAACAATTTTGTGTCTTTTGCTTAATAGGCAAACTATAACGCAGGACTACAATGTAGTACCAACTGCGTATTTCAGCTCACTCCAGCCTTTTCGGCTGGCAATGGCAATCGTGTTTTGCTGGGGCCACCCCAATTCAAACTGCGCCACCATGATACTTGGGGTTGAGCGACAAAACGAAGAAGCCGATCTACTATGCTGACTCTGCATGCTACGAAGTTAGTTCAGGTCAGTCTGTGTTAGATGGCCACTAGCCGGAGCTCCTCGTAGTAAATTTCACCCACATCGCTGTCTCACCACCCTCTCTTTCTCTCTCTCTCTCTCTCTCTCTCTATTAAGGTCTCGGCCTTTTTATCTTGTCGATTTCGGCCTTTTGTCGACTCAAGTTTTCCTTTCTCTCTCGGTCCCTTTCTCCCCAACAAGATCTCAGACGCATCGGATACGCTGCTCTAAATTTCTATGAGCTGCAGTCTGTCTTCACCTCGAGCTGCTATCAGTACAGTTTTGTCGACGATTCTCGTCTCTAGCTTATTCACGGAACGTAGAATTGTGGGGTTCGCTTTGAACTTGGTTTTTTCGCCAAAGGTTGAAGAGAAAGAATGAAGTCGCGCCTAAGGTCCGTATCAAATTCATGTTGGCTCGACAAATTGGTCCCAGTTTGTCACAGGAAAGACGGCAAAGAAAAATGCTGGAACACTGACTTGAGTTCGTTGTTGATACCTTGTAGTTGTTATCGCTGTAAAAATGCGATAGGCAACGAAATAAAAGACGAAATGAACGAACTGGGAGACGTTCGAAAGTCGCCAGCGATCTGCAAGCAACTGCATTCGTCCAGCATGAGATAATATGGAAACCTGATGGGGAGATTTGATTTTATAGAAAGCAAGCTTACGTACGTTAGTGCGCGACATAATGCGTTTTTAGCTAGACTTCGAATGTTCTAGAGATACTTTTCCTCCAAAGTCCACGGTGAGGCTCAATGGATCTGACGCGACTGAGCTAACTACACACCGTGAAGTCGAATATGTGTAGGCTTCTCCAACAAGCCAGAGCGGCATAGTATAGAAACCGATGACAATGTGGGCTTCATTCAATCAATAGCATTTCGGATTGCTGCCAGCTGTATTTTTGGGCGCTTAATTAACTTCGCAACCTTATATACAACTAAAAAAATCTATAGTTATACATTTTTTGTAATTTTATCTCTGACAATGGTTCCTGTGCTTATAGAGTCATTAGAATCGGCCAGCATTCGAACGTGTACTTGTGGGCATCACAAGAGAAGCTACAGTTAGCAGTACAAGACAGCAGCTTGAGTAATCCTTGTGGCTCTAGTGGCCAGAGCCGATATGTATGTTGGATTGAAGACTTAGTTTGGCTAGCTGATATTCCAAGTAGAGTTCAACAATTTTTAAATCGAATTTAGAGATTAGTATTGGGCATCAGTCAGTATTTAGGAGATCGTGACAACCAACTTACATCGTTAACATTTAGTGGCAGCAGATTTTGATACTGCTATTAAATACGATTACCTCGGTCTTCCGTACGTGCCTATTGAGTCCTTTCCCATATCTGTGACAGTGTAATGCCTATCGCAATGATACCTGAATACTGAGAAATGCTTTCTGTACGACGGCAAGCGGTTGTTTCACAATTATATTATAACACTTGAACTATTATAGCTCAAACTCACTTACGTTTCGCTCCTCTGCGCTGAAGGTGTGAATTCCGTCGATACTTATTTTAACAGTGTTGCGTTTGTGTCCGGATCTAAATTCTGACTACTGATACTTATTATGTCTTCAAGCCAACTATCTCAGGCGTATAGTCTTTTTGTCAGTTCGCCTGAAGCTTTTCGCCGGACTGTCCGTGTCCATTGTCCAATTTCGCCTTCGCGCCCACCTCCACTCTTCTGCCTGGTTCATCTATTTGATTCTATAGCAAACATGCACAGAAAAGAACGAGCGGCAGGCAGCCGGTGCTTTCGTACGACGCTGTCACTTCGTTCTGCTTTTCTCTTCCCCTGCTTCGCCTTCGTCGCCACTCGTCCGTATCTGCAGGGCATCATAGTCTCTTCTGTTTGCTACTGTTGCTCCTACTGCCGCTACGTGTCTAAATCTGCCCGTGGCTGAGTGTTAACTCACAAGCAATAAGTAAATCACACCATAAATTACATTGTCATTGGCCCCGTTCCCTAAAGTTCTCATCGGCAGCCATCGAGTCTAGGCCGGACTCGCTGTGTCCTTCTTTGTCTCGTTTCTATTTTTCTCTCTCTGTCACAGTCGCGGACAGGACATAGGTTTGACTGGATCGGGCTTCAAACGATCATGAGTAGTGTGCAATC
The DNA here is from genome assembly GCF_002532875.2 of Varroa jacobsoni. Taxonomy (NCBI): domain Eukaryota; kingdom Metazoa; phylum Arthropoda; class Arachnida; order Mesostigmata; family Varroidae; genus Varroa; species Varroa jacobsoni. The sequence goes on along the minus strand of NW_019213238.1, from coordinate 17,548 downwards.
CTGAGGAAACATCTATTTATTCAGTGCCAAGGTAGAATAACAGGAAGAGGCTGTAGTATGGATACGGAGTGCGTAGACTCGTGTGGTGACTAGAAGCAGAACTATCATTATCCTCAGTCAAAGGCACATAATAGTGATAATAGTAATAATAAAATTTCACGTGCGCGAACTTCTCGCGCATCGCGAGCAGCCGCAAGGCCGGGGATTTTTCGTTGTACTCATAACCCCTAGCGGCCACCATCGTCGGCACCAGAGAGAGCCACATGGTTTTTTGGTGCTAGGCTGGGTTGCCGTTAGTTGTTCTGTCGCGATTTTACATTCAGACCCAGCTCACTCCCCCAGTTCAGTCGCTCGGGACGCCTTAATAATGGCATCAACACGACTTTTGTAGCGAACTTCAGCGATAGCAGCAGAAGCAGTAACAGCAAAAGGAAAAAAACGACGAAGTACGTCGCGAGTTTTCTCTTGTTAGCGCGCCAGTCAGCGAGTTCCCAACGAGAGAGTAACCCACTGAAATTGCTTTGTCATTCGGCTGTACTTCAATAAAAGCTCTCAGGTTGCTTTAGGCTTTTGTAATTCTGCTTCATTTTGTCGATCGTGACGACGGCCATCGCCCGGCGCGAGTTGGCAACAACAAAACTGAAGGGATAGTTTCGAAGGACTCAAAAGATTAATGAAGCCGTAATGATCACCGAACATTTCTCAGACACATTTACTGGCTAGGTCACTGATTCAGCTTCATTCGTCCCGTTCTCCACAGCTAGACACTCTGCATACTCGAAGAGACAGAGGCATCAAAGCAAAAAGTAGAAAAGGGGACCAATTGGTAAACTTTTTATCATGTGACGAGGTGGGGTTTTGCACTCAGGGCCAAAAGCTGTAAGGCTGCGGCGTGTACATAATAGCACAATACAACAAACAGGCAAAAGAGGCACCACTGTTTCAATGTTGACTTATTGATTCGCACAAAATATCCCTGCTGTTGGACTTTGTTGAATATATTGAACGACTTCGTTGCTGGCATGTATGCTATCTATATATCCAGAAGACTGAAAATTTCGTTCGTTTCATTAAAAACGCTGCAGGTTAGACATTTAGCCGTGAGAGATGTCGGAATCGGCACTAGAGTAGGGAAAGCGGCTTCTGAAGGTGTCCCGATGAATATGTACATATATATATATACATTGATATATTAAATGTATACACGATCAACGAAGATTCGTCGTGGGGAATTCAAGTGAGAAGGTAGTATCCAGCATGCAAAGTTGACCTTATCCCTTAGCCTGTATTAACTGCGCAAATATTCCATCAACTGCAGAATACATACTCTTACGAATTAGGTTTTAAAGCAAATGTTACTCAGGCAAAACAGTTTGTTTTTCAGTGAAGCGTTTGTAGCCCGATACTTAGCCATCAGGTATAACTTAACACAAAGAGTTCTTTACGTGAAACGAAGTGTGTCTATGCCCGTACTCTAAATGAGACCACCACGTGTCTCAAAGTTTACGAAGCAGACACGTTACTTAGCGCGTTATGATAGACACCACTTGCTGCAGGACGTTATACTAACGTTGACCGCACATAACCATAGAGTCCGTCTCTGGAACATCGTTCATAGATCACCTATTGTATCTCTGTATTACGTACCGCTTCGTTACACAACTGATCTAGTAAATTCATAAAAGTACCAATAACCGGCCGGAAACTGTAACAACAAACATGGCTCGAATCCGTGTGGTACCATATTAGAGAACTAGCGATATTAAACTCTGTTAATACCACCGTGCAATTCAAACTATCTTCAGACGAAGAAATTGGATTAATGTCAAATAATCGCTTAGGATCGCTGCTTCGAAAACCACTAGCCAATCCCGTTTTTCATTTGGTTCTTCAGTCTAAAAACAGATATACCAGTAGTCGTGGCTACTGGCTTCTTCTCTGTCTATTAGCAAGTTACGGATCGTTGTGCTTGTGCGGTTACTGCTGAAGTTACGGTTCTGATGGGTGACAACACATTGATTGGATTAAGCGTTGTCGGACAATAAACCTGACACAAATCTCGTAAATCCTGAAAACCTGACAAAGGTTAGTAACAGTTTCCCCATGTAGGATTCTATGCCGAAAGAGGACGATTATCGCGGCTTCTATAAAGGAGACACATTTTCTTTCGGCTATTATCACTATTATTATTATTATCGCTATTATATCAGCTACATTTGGGATTCGTAGGAAGCGTTGTAGTGAGATGCATCGTTCGCGTCTGAAGTAGAGAAACCGATTTGTTCCCTGTAGCTGTTTCAAATCAGTCAACATAACACCCGATTGTGTTTGGCATCTTAGTTGTGGCCTGTAGAGTATAGGCACTTCGTCGACTTCACGATTCGCTTAAAATATGGGTTGTCATAAGTACCACAAGAGTATTTGGCCGACCTGTGTAATCTGTGAAAATACAACAGGTTTTAGAAACTGCTAACGACCTAGCGTGCCTTATACTAGTTCTGTGTTCAGCATGCAATAGACACGGAAACAGCCGTTTGTGTTTAGGGATTAGTCCAACTGACTACAACGATCGACACCTAATGATTGTGATGATGCCGGGTTAGAACACGGGATATTTTCTGGTTGCCATGTTTAATCTTCAGGAGTAGGGTTGGGATGATTCAAGATTTTACGCGATGGCAGGCTTTCGCTAAAGAAAATTTCCTTGACGTATCCATGAAGAAGTGATCGATGAGTATGGGTTTTTGTTCCTTCTAATAAAAGACTTAACTTTATTATATATTATTTTCGACACTATGTTTTTGAATGGGTAGCCGTCAATGCGTACGAGGCGACCTACCCGATTAACCAGGAAAAACTTGTTTTTTTCGGAGGGCTCATTACGGGACACAGCCTATTCTATTGAAATGGAAGAACGGTGTGTACATTATGTACATATGTGTGTATGTATGATGTACGTTTATAAGTGCTGCTGCTGCTGCTGCTACTGCTACAAATAATAGTCACCTTTGTAGTGATCCTTTTATCACACTATATTCTAATGGAAATTCTCTCTATTCAATGTTATGGAATTTCAGCCGGCTGTTTTCCTTTTCATCTGGGTTAGTACCATCAATTCTGTTCTTTTTTGACGTTCGCCGTAATTTAGTAGTAAACTTCATTGATCGATACATGGCAGAGGTGTCAGCCCCATAGAGTCAGGTCGCCTCGCGTCGTTCCTCATCGCGTTCTTCCTATCGCACTCTTTGGGCAGTCCGGTTGACTAAACAGTGTCTCTTATGGAAGAAGGTCACTTTGAATGAGCGAGGATTTGTTAGTTTGGCGCATATCAGTACTGCAATGTTACATCGCTACTCACTATACGAACGAAGCTGAAGACAGCTAACTAACAGATTGATATTGCGTACACTGCATAAAGGACACATCGTGTTCGTTACTCTAGCCTATAGTTCGTATGGTTCTACCAATATCACTACGGCACCCAGCTCGATCGCCCCTCACACTTCCAGCGGCTGCGGCGAAGGACATAATGTTCAAACCAGTCAGCCAGAATAGACGACTGGGTTAGCGAGTTCATGGCTTCGCAAGAGGAATACACAGCGCGGAAGGGAGAAAAAAGAGGGGGTAAATGATCTTTAAAGAGAGCAAAAAAACGCGAGGAAACCACTGCCTTGAGCTCTCGTTGCTTATCGTAGCTTTCGCTACTAACTGCTGTCTGTTCACAAGTTCGATTTCGCACAACGAAGTAATCGTCGGTCGCTCCGCCTGTCAACCTATCTGTCTGTTTGCTTGGTTGAGTGGCTGCTGGCTAGTTGATCGGGTGAGTCCGCGCCAGTTGAGTCCGATTAGTCAGGTAGGATAGGTACCCAGGCCCGGCACGAACTAAGGCTCCCGCCCCCTGTCATGTAAATCAGCGGTGTGGAAGTGCGGAAGAAATAGGGTGAAATAGGCGCGAGTGCGTAAGTATTAAACTGACAGAATGCAAAGTCGAGGCATCAGTAGTCGTATCATACAAACGAAAAAGTATCACCCACCGAGGTAGAGTCAGTGGCGTTCGTGGACGGACTCGAAAACGATTTGCCAGCCTGTCAGCCATATGCAGCACTCCTTCAGCGGTGTTCTGCTGACGCATTGCATTATGACCGTCTCGGCTACGTGGCGACGCAGATAACAAAGGATGTCGGCGAGCCCCTGAAGTAGTTATAACGTGGACCTAATCGGGCAGAGATGAAAACAGTAGAGTGAAAACTTTCGAGAAGGACGAAACCTCAGGAAACGCTGGTTAACTACTTACGGATAGGTACTTAAAACAAGAGCGCGAACCTGGCTGTCTTGCGATTAGCGTAACGTTCAGCCAATGGAAGGTGCATATCAGAATCATGATATACTCAATAATTTTTGCCGCTCATGATTTTCTTTACCTCTCCGAATAATGTCCGCTGTGAGTTATACAACTGACTATACGAAATCCACGTTTAATCAGACATGTAAAGTCCTCACTCCCGCGTGTTTAGCAGCCTAGAAAAAGTAAACTTCAAACCTAGCAAAATCAGTGTAGAAGATTGTCGTAACTTATTCCTTTTCATTTCAGAACACAGATTAATGTGAGGCACGGAACAGTCTATAGAGAAGTGTTATGTCCGCGTACAACTAAACATCGTTACTGTACCACCTCGTTAATAGTATGTTCTGTGACTTACTTTTTGAGCAGAAACATTGATTTTTTTTTTTAAGTTAACGGCGATACATGACTATCTATTTAGAAGTTATAATCAAATAAGCATCGTCGGCGGAACTATCTTGAATATTAATCGACGTTTCGAGAAACGTATATATATCATTGGAGCATCTAGGTTTTACGCTATACGATGCTAGTATTGTACTATGCATCAGTGGTTTTATAATGAAGTACCACGCGGTCAGTCTTTCAGGGAAGATGGACCTTTTCCCTTTGCTTGCACGCTACTCTATCTTCAAGCTGTTTTACTATATTTGTGGTAGTCGACTAGTGTAGAGGGTTTCATACTTCATACCAGGTTGCAAAGGTCATCGTGCTAAGTAATGATTCTACCCATTCCGCTTAAGAGTACCCTTACCCAGTGACCGTTCTCCGCCGAACGACTTATACTCAAATACCCTTAGGGATCGCACTGGCATGCCAGTACGATCTGCAGAAAGACTTAGGCACTATCGTGATTCGCTTTAACATTAAATTATACCAAAATAGTGCTAATTTTCCTCTTTGATCATTCCAACGTCGAACTGCCTAATCCTATATCTAATTATCTACATTCAAAGTAACATGTCGTTGCTGCTAGGAAAATAAAGAATAAGTAAACAAAGACTCAAAATAAGCGTGCATCTCAGCAATGGCACAATTCGTCGATATTTGGCTCTGTCGCGTATTCGATGAAGATCAGATAAAAAATTAATTTTTGAAAAACATCGCATTTTATCGCGCTGTAAATTTTCCATTAAAAGGTAAATGACATCGGCTTGCCTACTTCAAAAATTGATACGGAAAAACTGTGGTTATATTACCTTAGTTAATGATGTCGTCAGCAGAACGGGCTTGTAATCCAACGATTTCTGTAGAATATGTAAGTTATTATAAAGTTAAAAAAAAAAGAGGACTTCGAACCAACTAAGCTTGATTTCCTCTTCCGCGCAGTTCGCTTTCTCACTTGTTGCCATACTGTCAACTCTAGATGTCTAGCCAAACTTTGAGCTATGTCTAAGTATGATAGATATAATATCATCCTGTTCTACATTGTTATAACAATAGTAAAACTGTCAATGACTTGAACAGATTGTTCTAATAGATCAACTTTTGTTATATTTTTACAACGGTCAAATAGGCCCGTTCGCCCTCCGATACTTACCTACTAGTCAATACGACCATCGATCAGTCTACATTAGCAGCAGTCAAAAATACCAATTCTTATTGTAATAACGCCGGCACTGTGGTGATGAGCCTTATTTGATAAAAGCCAGCGATTTGCGCTTCCATCTGCTGGACCACACTTTGTCATCAATGTATATCGAGTAAGAGCTTATGCAGAGATTAAAAGTGGAATTTTGCAAAAGTCCTTAATATAAATGTATATAAGCATATTAATTTCTGAGAAGCAGAGAAATGTGTTTATTTACACGTCATCCCACCGTCTCTTGTCCTATTTCTACTTGCAGCCATTTGAATTTTAGTCATGAGCCATTATAAGAAAGAACTGGTAATTGCATTAATCATATATAGGTCCACAATTCTGACGACGCCCCTTAGGAAGTGGCCAGTACTGGCATAATGTTATCCATCGACTATAGGTATAAACAGGCGACTCCATTAATGACAAAAAGAAAATCACAATGAAACCAATGCGGCAAAGTTCGCCATATTGGCGATTTTGATACCCGACGGCAGGGTTATAACCCCCTAACAAAGGCTCGCCATCGCACAGCAGTTGGACTAGAGTGACTAAGGTGCTGCAACGTAGAACAGGCAGAGACGGGAATTGTGAACGCTGGCAGGCAGAAAGATAGATAGAAGCAGAAAACGAGGTGTTTGAGTGTCGAGCTCCGCCTGTAACGAATCCAAAGGAAAATTTGAAGTACGCTATTGTGTCAACGTGGAGCGAGCGAGGACTACTATGCCGAAGGAGTCGCAGCTCAAATCTATCTATTTAGTCCTGCTAGCGAAGACGATGCGATTCCGAATTATACTTTCGCTTCGGGAGCACAGTCAATTTTAGGCTACCCGCAATAATTTTAATTGTTTTGCCTTGCTCTGCGACATTATTCATATGTAACCTAGCTAAGCTAAAGGACCCTTTAATTCGACGCTTCCGACAACAAGGACACATTTTAGAAGTGTTTATATCATTTAGATGTAACATACTTTTTATGTATTTCTTGTTCATATATTTACATAGACGGAATAGAAGATGTGAGTTTTGTTATAATCTTAGTATTAACAGTTATTTTAATAATAACGATCATAATCGGCCCACGATAATAACCCATGTAAAACACGCGAGTTAGTCATTGTGCTTCATATTCCCCATTATGAGAGAATTTAGATTTTTGGAGGTAACACCGATCACGGGTCAGCATTGGTGCAGAAAGATAACAATCCGTACGAAAAGGCATTCAAGTTAGTGGTAATTTACGCGTTTTGTAGCGTTAGGGGCCGGCAGGAACTGTTCAGTGACGGTGGCGTTTGGCGGCACGGCCGGTTAGCAGAGTCGGCCGAATGGCCCTACTCAAACAGTGGGGAATCATTATGTGCGTTCGTTGCACTCGTACTGCATCAAGCCCGTCGGGCGTGTCCGACACTGTCCTGCACAGCAAAAACACCCTAGTGGATCGACTGTCCTACGCTTTCGAGGAACGCTAACGGGACATACTACCTTCCGCATCGCTTTCGATGCGCTTCCATGTAAAGGCCGCCCGAACACGGAAGAGGCGGTAGGCAGAGGGACGGACACACATCTCTTCAAATAATCGCCAATCAACCATCGCCACCAACCATTTATAGAGCTAAACCGGGTAATGGAGACATGGGAAGAAATCATTTGTAGGATGCACACGAATTACCTTGGGATGGTATTATTGAAGTCGCCGTGCACCTACATGCGCATTAGTTAACCTCCATCGAATATCTCGTAGAAAGGGTCTCAAGGAAACTGTCATGCGAGGACATAGCGTTCGTCCTTTATTTCCGCCCATCGTTCGACGGGAGGAGCGGCTTCCACCTATGGCTCTAGGGGATATTTTTATGTGCGGTAAATATTGTATAAATACATCTGTACACATACAGCATCAATACAATCTCTGGATAATCTTGAAGGAACGTAGAGCGATCAAAGAAAATGGCGCTTGTCATTTGCTTACACTTTTGTGAGCGGCTGAATACTTTTATTTTTAAGTTTATTATGAAAAATTCAAATTTTGTAAACCAAAAATTTTTAATGTTTGTCTTTTATGACATATTTTTTTTTATTAAATACTAACTAGGACATTTGTTTTTTGTATGAGGTATGACACTCCTCATTTAATTCCCCTTAAAATGGGAAAATATGGATTTCTCAAATCTAACGGATGGACGTATAAGAAACAAACATAAATGTCAAATGTGAAGGCTAAGCAGGACAACATTTTTTACATTGTACGCGGTAGTGTGTTGATATGGGTCCCGACACAATCAGTCGTGTGCTAGTCTTATTATTATTATTATCATATACTACATAACTTCACCATTGAAATGGTTCAAGGATATTGCACCATCATCGGGACAGTTTTCCCCTTAATCATATATTGCACTGTCGTTTGTGGACAAATAAAGAACTGGACTAGGTAACCTATATTCAACCTGTCATTAGATACCAATATGCGGTAGCGTATCGGGTTAAGGCCTGTCAGTTTATATAAAAATCGGACAGCAGTTTTATCATTGCGTAATCCCAGGACGCAGGACAGTTTTTTTCTAAGGAGGATACAAAGCTGATAATGATTATAATGAAGATTGAAGAGCCCCAGGCCAAAGCGGCATACCCAATGAGTAGGGCAATTGAAACTATAGTTTCTAAAGATTATAATTTTTGTTAGTCGAAAAACGGAACGAAAACAAATTAACAGAAACAATTTTCGGAGGTGTCTAAGATCATTATTGTTTTCGTTGCTTGAAGCTTGAATGCATGAACGCCTTATTTACAAAGCTAAAATTAAGAGACTATATGTGGAAACAGGTGGTAAGCCTTATTTATACATTTGACAATATACGAACAGTGAGCTTTTATGGAGCTACCCAGACTGTAAGCCGACTGTTGATCTCAACCGCTAAAAATTCAAGCGTATTATTCCAAAAGTTTTGGAAATAAGTGAGAAAGGACTGCATGTGAAATTTTAACTACAATTTTAATGGACATTCAAAACGTTTGTTAGATCTTCTGATAGCAATTGGGTCTACCTTATGAAATGGATTCTTTGAAGCTGGATTCTTTTGTAAAGCAAAGGTTCAGAGAGGGTTTGACTAGGGGCATCCGGGATAGAAATCTGTCTTTGAAATTATCATAATGCGCCTCTGCCCTTTCTGATGTCTGCTGGCGGAGTGACTCAGAAACTGTGGACGACGGTTTTCGCCATCTTGTTCGTTGCTCTTTCACTCTGTTTGTCCTGATACTTTCCCTCTCTCCCTCTCTGGGGACCGACCAAGATACCGTCAAAGCTCCGGTTTTCCATACGATAACAATGATGCTGCCGATGGGTAAGGCCGTTCGCCTGGACTGGCGGAAGTTGCAAAACTCGCATTTGAAAGTGCCGGGCAAAGAGCCCTCTCTGTTTCTGTGCCGTTGCGCTCAGCCTCAGTCACTCTGTGCCTGATCATTCCCCAATCGACTGATACACCCTAAAAGCCACCAGATTGCATAGTCGCCCTTGCGTATGTCTTAGTACTATATATATATATATATATATATATATATATATATATATAAACACACATAGACTGGTAGCGCTCGGTAAGAGGAGCAGCATCGCTGGCGCCGTCTAGTTGCTTACAGGCCTTGCAGAGCTTTCGAAATGTCTCTGCGATCCCTCCTCTTTCCCTTACTTTCGGCCCTCGTGTGCCCTCCACGCGACCCGTTCACTTCGCCGAAAGCACAAAGCACTTAACTCTCGGCCTGCCACTGAGCAGAAACGGCAGAGAGACCCATAGGCTAACAGCGACTCATCACTCTACGGCTCACCACCACGACGATCCCAGGACGATGATCAATAGCAGCAAAGGGAAATATAGAGAAAGAAACGGTGCAAGATGAGAAGTTAGACGGTAGCACAACTCAATTCGTCTAGCTAGGCGCAATCGCATAGGCACCACAATGATAGTCGTAGGGCTGGCTAGAAATGTCTTTTGGCCTGGTTTCCTGCAGCTACCGACGGCTCCAGACGGCGTCCGCCAAAGCCTGGAGCCTGGTCGCCGTTTGGATTCCGCTTCCTCTTTAAGGAACAACACTCCCTCTTCGGGAAGAAGGAACAATCTGCGTTGAGAGTGTCATGTCATCCCACTTCGCAGCTGCATGCACATAAGGCCCTGTAGCAGTGCGCGGTTCGCGTGTAGTCTTTCGCGCGAGTCACGAAGAGTCTTGATGGAGTCGCGTGTTTGGGATTAGCGCTAAGATACACTCTCGGGGCGGCAAACAATACACTGCCAATGCTGGCGCCAGCGACAACACCAGCTCTAGCTGGCGGCAGGCACGGCCGCCAGCTTGAGGGCCTGCGTCAAATGTACCTTTGGGGGAATATTATATCGGATTCCCTAGACATGCATTTGTGTTAGTGCATGAGATCGGTCTATTCGTCTAGGATTCGGTATCCTGGCGTTTTGAAAACGAAAGGTACGCTGTGAGCTAAAATTCACGAACAGTGCGTGATACTCCAAGAAAAACAAAGCAAAGTTAATAGCTAGTCTAAGTCCTAGGTAGCAAGAATCATTTTTCTATTTGGAGAAGCAGCAGCCTGGCAGTTAACAGTTGACTCTGCTGATCCGTAAGCTTCATTTGAAGTAATTCTATCGTTTATAGCAAGATTTGTGCCTACGAGAGGCCTTAAAATATTTTGAAACATGAAGTTCATTTCGTAGTGGCATCGCAAAAAGTAGCCGAAAAAAGGCAAGCTTTCGCAGTTACATAAGTCATCAAAAGATGTACAGCTTATCAAGTTTGTCCTAATTAATGTTTCCTGAAATCGAGCAAAGGAACCGCTAGTGTCGTATCCTAAACCTTAATAGTAATTATATGCATAACATCTGCGAATACATTTTTAGGGACCATTAGTTTTATTATTGCAAAATCAATAAAACAATGACAAATTTTGTCAAAGACTCTCGCTATTCGCATGACTTATCTGAAGGAAATTTGAAATTTCCTAGGCGTAAGCTGTCCTCTCTATTGATAGAAGTATACTTGTATTAGCGAAACACGACGCTATCGTTAGCAACGCAAGCTCTGCATAAGTATTAGACGTCGTTAACGATCTACCCGAGAGAAGTGTACAATGTCAAATCTGGGCAAGTTTGAACAAATAACTAATGTCTCCACAACACCACTCTGATAGAAGGTAATTGGCTTCATTGGCCGCTTACTTCGTCACATACCACTCAACCATCCGGTTTCATCTATAGTCGGGGTTACAAGTTATGGGCTGGGTTGGATTTCGCCACACTCGCCTTAACGGGTCATCAGAATCCATGGGCTGCAAGGAATGAGCACCTAACCGCGTGCTACTGCATCTTTTGCGGCTGGTTGTGGCCATTCGCAACGCACCATTACGATACTATAAGGAAGAACTACGACGATTCTAAACCCCTGGATTCGGTAAACTCCCACTCGGTACGGGTCGAGTAAACGAAGTCCCAATGTATGAACGTTTATGTGGTGATTCATTGATGGCATCAATTGAATGATCAAGGAAAGGAGCCAGTGAGCGTAAATCATATTAAACTAAAGCTTGAAAATGTTTTTAATTCAACAATAAAAAGCTTATTGTTAATTTCTCTATTCTAAATGAGCTAAGCGTCAACTAACCTTAGTTAAATACAACTGGTACCATCTATGCAAACGGTGGACCGTATAAACAGTATAAAAAGATGGCTGACTATAACATTTCAGTTGTAAATGAATTAGCACGGAAATAAATCTGCTATAAAAGAGCACTCTTTATTATTCAGTCAGTGTTATCATCACTATAAGAACGAAACATCCGCATGAGTCTGATGTTATACATCAATAGAGTATTACCATCACTTATGGCATGCTAACACTGTACGATGTGCCGGTATTTTATATCCAGCAACGGCACAAGCACTAACCAGCCATCGATCCATAGCATCCGTGGGGTATGACATCAGAACAAGGTCTGATCCTGACAAGCTCAGTACGCTATCTCGCTTATACCAGCGGCAATAGCCATCCGGAGTAGCAGTAGCAGCACGCGATTCAACCGGCAGCCGTTCTGCTTTGGTGGTGATGTGATGTCTAGGCCTGAGCAACCGAGCGAGCAGTTGAGACTTGATGTCCTTGACGGGATATCAGATGATACAAATATGACACTCACAGGGACTCCGTACGAGACTGCCTGTCTGAGTGAACCTCTCGGTATATGTGCCTTCCGCCCAAAGTGGCCATCTCTGAATCGGCTCGGGGAGTACACCCGTTATCCCGTTTTTCCTCATAGGTAGCGTAACCGTTTGCGGCGAAGCGTTCATCAACGATCGCTGTCTCAGTCTTCGATTTCTTGCACCGCGCATAAAGAGACAGTAACCGACCGATACAGGCGACTCAGCTGTGTGGACTAGATAATATGATTGGTCACCTTGTTGGTGCAAGCGGCAGAGTGAAGAGAAATGAGGTTCCCAGCAAAGAGGTTAGCAGTGGCCGGCCGCTACGAACGAAGTGAAACTATAGGGGCTACCGATCCACGAAAGATGAGCACCGCATCGAATCACTTCGAACGCCTTAATGCGATCACCGCATTACTAGTATGTCCAATGGCCAGTGTTTTCTGTCCTGGGCAACTTGTGTAGATCATGCGGTTTGTATATGTGTTTGTGCACGTGTATGCGCCTGGGTCTGTATGTGCGTGTCTAGGATTTGCCAACCTGCAAACGAAATAAGCTGGTTATGATTATTATTAATATTATTAACCCTAGTATGGTGGAAGGATGAACTGAGAATCACGAACCTGCAACTAGACTTTTCGTTCGATCAGTGTCGGTGTGATGAGCCATTTCTAAGAATTGAAATACATCATATGGAAATATATAATATACAAGATAAAAACGTTCACTTAGGAAACCTATGATATTTCTATAATATCCTAAGGTGGACTCAGAAACGCCATTTTTTTTACAATTGAGGCTATATTAAAGCTGGTGGTTAAATGGTTATATCATAAAACTAAGAGGTACCAAAGCTTACAAACGGATAAAACATCTCCATTTGCTATGTTAGCACTATCGAAATAGATAACATTTCGAAATAATTCATGACACTGCACAAAAACGAAAAAATTAAAATACTATGCGGACAGTAGTTAAATAAGTGCTGGTCGTTTTATAAAACTATATATATATATATATATATAATTAATTTATACAGCATTCCACACACACACCGAACGCGAACATATGCCAGCCAATATGATTTCCCTCATCACCTTTACTGTTCGTAGTCCAAATTTCATATATACAGGTCGATCTTCCATTATATAGAACCACTTAAATCGAAACATACTATTCAACAGGTTTAGCCTTATTGTCTAAGTTATTTAGGTTTTTTTGGAGAAAGTCCAGTCGTCACTTCGGGGGACCTATGTACCCTCGATTGGCAAATGCAATAGTAGACACTTCACATAACGATCTATGTAACTGATTTATATTCATCTAGTAATAGTCGATTGCTTTTTACTTGTCGTTGAAATTTTTTATTTTACGAAACGGTGATAAAAAAATTCGTACGATTGAGTTAGTTGACAACTGTTTTATGGCCCGCACCTACTCGATATCTTATATGGTATTCGTTAACGTTTTAATTATATAAATATGATGTATCGATTTGTCAAAGCTGCTGTTCATAGATTGCAGTGGTTTGCCTGTAGCAGTACAACCCCCTGATGTTGAACGCCAGAACGGAAGGGATTGGAGTGGCAAAAAGGGCGGAACGAGGAAATCGGAAGAAAGAAAAGACAGCTAGCCCCAGTGGTGACGCACGCGGATGAGGCGTTGAGAATTTAATAAATGATCGACACACTACTCACATACGACTGGCTGGGCCTACGAACGGTCCTCGTCCCGTGATCCTCGTTTATGAATCGTTCCGAAACAGTTGACACGGAGCTAACTTTATGGATGGTTCTGATCGATTGGACGAAGCAAGTTGTGTTGGGCGACGGTTGAGGACCAGGGAGCTACTGGAATCCCAGCTCAAGGGACCAGAAGTTGCAATTGTGTAAGTGGAGAAAACGTATTTCAATACAAAATAGTTCCTTGGTAGTCAGGGCTGGACATCGACTCTTACGAAAAACACAAACGTCATTCAAGTACGTAACGAAATACTTAAATTGAAGAGAATGCCAAATGCGGTAGAGAGTCAAGTTGCCTGAGCTTATAGGTACACACAGAGTTCTCTTTTAAATTCTATACAACCTATCGCAGATTAACGATGCTTTCTCTAGCAGAAACGTCGAAATCTGACCGTTGAGATACGTGGACAGCTTGCTGCTACTTCACCTATTCGATACCATTGCGTTGAAGTATCAAGTCGGTCATGTGGCGTTGTCAAGATAATAAAACTAGATTTTTAATTAAAGAAGATAGACTTATTTTTAATTTTTTTTTTTAAAGCATTTTTTAAATCATCCCCAATGGAAGTGAGTGGAGTTGCAGTTCAAAGAAGTTTTTCATTCCAATATCAAAAATACAGCAGCAGCAGCAGCAAGAAGACGAAGCGAGAAAGTACCGAGTTATTTTCTGACCAAAATCTTAGACATTTACGTATGTATTCGCAATCAGAGCTAGTCAAACTTCAGCTAATTTTCTGCAATGCTTCGGCAAATATCGCTTTTTCTAGTGTCCAATCAAAATTTCTGCGTTTGTAGAAGAGCATCTGTCCATCTGGTGGAAAGTAAGCGTGTACGTCCGAAAGATGCATTTGGCTGCCGCGTCTGTCAGGCGGTTTGTGTACGTGTGTATGTGTATGTGTATGTGTGTGTGTGTGTGTGTGTGTGTGTGTGTGTGTGGGTGTGTGTGTGGGTGTGTATGGGCGTGCGTGTAATTGTGTGTGTATGTGATCCCATGTATGTCATTACCGAAGCCGGCCATGGAGAAGATGAAGACCGAACGCTAGTCGCTTGCTACCCTCGATAGCCGAGTGTCAAAAATGAAATTGGAAAAATCTCGTTATTTTAAAGATGTCAGAAGAGACCTGATAGGCCCGCGGATATCAGATAGCAAAAGAGTATTCTGCAGTGAGTACGTTAGGTAGTCGGCAGTTTGTTTGTCCACAAATGGACAATGCAATAAAATAATTAATACGATTTTCGATACTTCTTTATCTGCTTGTAAAAAAAACAACCAGTCAAGCTACCTTGAGGCCCGTGTCTTCTTTGTTGAAGACACGATAAATTGTACATGCTTTTCAACGTCATCTTGAACGGACTATCTCTCCTAGGAGCTATATTAGGTGTGAGGAAGATGTTGCGCCGAACCGCAATCGTGTTCCAGTTGATGGAGGACATTCTCCCATAAATTTCACGGCCTGCGAACTCCTGAAAGGGAACAACCTGTAAGAGGCTGTGGCAATGAGGCTGGCGGCCGTAGCTACAAAAAAGGTAGAGGACAGACTTCACCCCACTGAAGCTAGTCTACTCCTGTTGACTTGAGAAGCTACACCTCGGAGATAGTAGCGCTAGCAAGGACCCTTTCTGTTGAAGCTCAAGCGGGGTGCAACGGTCGAACATACGCCTACAGATACGTATACACTAACTGTCGAAATGATTCCTTACGTCTGGTGCTTGCTGATTGTATTATAGTTGTACAATTGAGGGTGAACAGCACCACGTCATTGATCGGCCAGAAATTCGTGTAATGTTTCATAGAACTCTAGAAATAGAGATCTGTACCAGAACTAGTGCAGTAACTTATCTGAGTCATTTTCTTGATCTCACTCAGGTTAGAACACATTGGATCTCAGGTTCACTATCTTCGTTTGGTAAAATGTTTGTCGCGAAGCAACGGTCCACGTGAATTCAATAGCTGTACCAAAACACCTTACGGTTTCATTAACGAATCCATATTTGTCTACTTGTATTCGTCCGTTTACCCTATATCCGGAGGATTAATAATATGTCAAGGGTAACAGTATGTGATTTTATTCTAATTTTTCACTCAGGGAGGTGACCGCTTTGTCTTTCAATGGAACACGTAAAAATAAACAACAGTATCTCAGTAAACATAAAAACATAGGATATAAGTTATGCATATTTTAGTGGGAGCGCAATGGTATTACCTATTCAAATTACAAATGTTAAACAAAGTATTTTAATTAAATTAATAAGAGCCAACCCTGTGAAGTTCTCATTTGTGGTCGGTTGCACATAGATTTAGATACTCAATACATTGGTTTTAGGCTGATTCAAACAGGTTGAAAACGGTAACTATAGGCTGTTTACAAACGTAATATGGCAAAAAATTAGTCTCAGTACAGGTATGGACTACATATGCTATAGTTGATAGGTAGTCACCTAATATATTATAATATTTAATGAGCGATATCAATAACTAAGACTGATGGAAGATTAAAGACCTAATGAAAAAACAAACCAAGAAGGTTCTAGTTACAAAAAAACAAGTAAGTTATTTCATTTGCACCCTTATCCTAATATCGCAATCGGCCTGATCCGCGGCTAGTAAGCATACATGTAAGTTGAACGGTAATACAGACATTTCCAAACGGCAAGGCCCTAATGTTTCTGTTTAGATTCTAACTTCGCTAGCAGAGCCTTTTAGGATAGTTAGGCTGATAGATAGAGAACATGAAACAAGTTATTATATATTTGATTCCGCGCAGTGTCAACTCTCATATCACATGTATCTCTCTCTCTCTCTCTCTCTCTCTCTCTTTTGCACTGTGACATGGCGTTAGTGAAAATTTGATTATTTCGCATTCATGACACTTTCTGGAAATTCAAGCTAAAGTAAAAACACTTATTTTCGTGTGGTTTGCGGTCGAAGCAGCTTTTTTTCTTCATTGTTTTTGACCAGAGCGTTTCAATATTACAGCATGATAAGGCAAGAGATGGGACTATATACGAAATATATCGTAGTAATGGTAGTGAGAGATAGAACGCAAAAAAATAACATCAATCCATCAGTTGGATTCTCTGTCACTTCAATCAAGATGGCTTTTAGATCTTGTACACTATGCTTCTGCCAGCCTTCGTTTTTCGTGCTTTAGAAACGAAGACCCGCCGCCGCCGCCGCCCCCCGACCGACCGCCCGTCCGCCTGCTGGTTTTTTCAAGACTCAAGGCGAGCAAAGCCTAACTTGAACCGTTTATATTATAAAGACTCGCGGCCTACTGGTGAGATTCATCTCTAGCTTGCTCGAACTTGCGATAGAAACAGAGCTGGCCGCTGTGGTATGAGGACACCGCACTCTTTGGCCGATCTATGGTAGGACGGCTTCGTCTGTCTTTGCAGAGGGCGTGATTTTTGGTCCATCCTCCGTCTTGGCAGCAATGTTTTATGAGAAAGGGACGATCCACATCGACCACACGGGCAGCCTAACGCGGGTTCCCGACTCGCCTGTCATACGCAGCCCACGGCGATTTGAACTCACTGGGCTAGTGAAAGCTGGGCGGACGCTTCAGCCACAGGAGCTGCCGTACAAGCAGTAGCTGAATGTCGCTGACGACCGCAAGGCGCATCACTTCCACATAGCTGATGGAGTAGAAAAAGATGGAGCGAGATAAGAAGATGCAGGCGTTACTATTACATACAC